>NC_086322.1:214458647-214762813 GCF_036172605.1 Pelobates fuscus
AGGGAGGTCGTCGGCTGCAGCGGTGTTCGTGCCAAAAAGTGTCCATTTCGAGTTCCATGAATTAGGCGTCGAACACCGCTGTGTGTTCGTGGATCTAAAATGGCCACGACCGCGTGGTCGGTATACGAATGGCGACCACCCAACTACCGTATCAATTAAGAGGTGTCTGCGGTCAACCTCAACGTTCTAATGGGGCCAAGAGGTTAACCAGCAGCACACTTCTCTACTGGGTGGTCAGCCGTTCGGTAGTTTTATTCGGTACATAAAAAGGGAACAGCATAGAGTCCACAGGAACGGAGAAATACGAATATAACTGACGAATGAATAAAAAGGGTTACTCCAGTCCAAGACAGAGGGATCTGTCAGATTCATTATCTAAGGTCCAGACACCATTTTTAAACTAAGAATCCAAACAGGCATTTTAAGAGCTAGAGATTTTTGCTTATAATAAAAACATTTATAAACATGAACACTAACTTTGGAAGTTTTTTAGGAACCCAGAGTAACTTTATTGATCAACACAGAGATTTACTATTTGTTTCACCATTGTGCATTTAACATCTAACTGTTGCGAATTTAAAGGCACTCTATAGTCACCAAGACAACTTTAGCTTAATGAAGCTCACAGCTCAATTCTCTGCAATTTAGGAGTTAAATACATTTTGTTTCTGTCCATGCAGGCCTAGCCACACCTCCCTTGGCTGTGACTCACACACCATGCATGAAAATAAAGGAAAAAGGCTTTCACTTTCAATCAGATGTAACTTACTTTAAAAGTTCTTATTGCCTGCTCTCTAAAGTGAACTTTAATCATACACAGGAGGCTTTTGTTGGGTCTAGCAAGCTATAAACAGTGCACGGGATAATACATTTTAAATTAAATAGAATTTGCAATGAAGGAAGTATAAACATTAGCTGACTCTTTACAGGAAGTGTTTATGGAAGGCTGTGCATGTCACGTGCAGGGAGTTGTGACTAGGGTGCATAAACAAAGTGATTTAATTCCTAAATGGCAGAGAAATGAGCAGTGACACTGCAGGGAAACTACACACCAAAACTGCTTCAATAATCTAAAGTTGTTTTGGTGACTATAGTGTCCCTTTAATATATTTTTTTGATTACTTTTTTTTATTATAGTGATTATTTTTAATGGGGGGAAATATATATATCAAAAGGATGGACATGTCTTGTAGATCTTCAATCACTACAAGCTATTTTACCATTTTAGGATAAACATTATTGTCAAAAACTTTCATTTGCACAAGAGGAAATAGTGGCTAACCAAGAAGTTGTCGCCCATTGAAAGCCATGCACAAAATATATTTTATGGGGAGGAAGGAAGCTTGGAAGTTGACCTTGCTGACACAATAAAAATATGTGCAAATATTTTGTCCTGTATCCTGTTTTTGTTTTTAATTCAAGGCACTTGATTTTAAACAGATACAGTGTTACTTAATAATTATTTTTGAATACAAAAATTACCGCTCAAAATCCTGCAACAGCTATTGTTTTCATCAGCCCAAATATAACAATACATAACTACAAATGTTACCTGGGCAATATCTCAAATCTCTACATATATTAAAATCACAGAGATTTTAGTGCCATTGCAATGGTCATTAAGGTGTAAGCTCACCTGCCAACGTAAAGGCAACCCTTTCAGGTGAGTCCTACGCTAACTATTCCCCTTTCAGTTAAAATACAAAATCTCTAAAATCTCTATATTGGATCTGTTACTTTATTTATAGTATTGTCTATCCCACCACGGGCAGCACAGTTTTTTTTTTTTTTTCTTTTAAAACAATTAATATTTTTGAAGTGATACATAAAGAAAAGTAGGAACTACATCCTTTGTAAAATTTGGCCTTTGGTTGTCAAATTCTTACTCACTGACTTGAGGCAACACCTCGATTCCAGCATCGCATCATCGTCTGATGGGTTCTTAATATACTGGGTATGCATGTGATTTCCTGAGCACACCTTTCAAGGGCAGATGCATCGATTTCCAGCGGCCACCATCTTGAGAATACCAAGATGGCAGTGCCATGGAAAAAAAACAATGGGACCAGCACAATGAGTGAAAAGGTAAATTATCCCAGGGGTTATTATATTTAAAAGTACGACATAAAAACTAGCCATAAAAATCCATGTTTATGGCAAGAATCGTTTTGTATAACTGATTAATAATCTGTTTTATTTCTAAAAACCAACGGACTAATTTCCATGCTTGTTTTTAATAAGCAGCCATAAAGTATCATAAATACCAACAGCCGCTAGATGATTACAGCTAAAAGATTTCATCAGGAAACTGCCAATAAGTGCTAATGATAGTAACAACCGATTTAAAGATTAACAAATTGTTGCTAAATGATTCAGACAAACAAGCAAACAAGCCCAATAATGGTTTAAAAAAAAAAAAAAGTTTCAGTAGAACTGAACAGATTTAGTGTTTTCCTCATTCTCTCAAGGAGCACACATGCACTTTCTGCCACGTTTGTTCTTTATCATTGTTAAAAGACCTACTGATCAATTTGAAGAAACAGATCAACAGATTTAGCTGCAAAACTGCCAATAGCTTTACAGTGAGTGACTGACATGTATGTCAGGGTTGCTCAAAATGCTTAAATACTGCTTAGGAGAAAAAAACTTATATTTGTCTATTAAATACACTATATAATAATGATAGGTCCCTTACAAACCTCAGTCACATCCAAAATTCCATTTAGAATAAACTAATAAGAGTAAACAAATTGCCAATTTCCCCTGTTCCCTGTCCACGTTTCTCTAAGTTACCTTGGCAACAGCCTGCTATTTTGAAGATTTTAGGCTCAAAACAAAACTTAGGGTCTTAAAAAAACCCAGTCCCTGCTACAAACTAACCACCTTACTCTCACTGGTTAAATTCTACTTTGTTCATGCCACATACCTCCCATTTTTTTAGACGGACACAGAGGGACACTTTAATTTTAGAGCAGGGTGCTCCAAACTCTGTCCCTCCAGATGTTACTGAACTACAGCTAATATTATTCTTTCAATGAAATAGATACCTAGAGAATCATGGGAGTTGTAGTTCAGTGACATCAGGAGAAACCTGTTTTAGGGCTACGAGTGGGGGTGTGGCAAAGGACAGGGCTGTTTTGATACATTTTAGGTGACTAATAACAATTTATATAACTAAAATATAATTTAGAACAAGAACAATGCATCTTATTTACACAGACTGATTTCTAAACACATTTATTGTAGTTTAAAGACACATTACTGTGAGTATTATTGCTGTAGAGCTCTGTTGTACACTCAGACACACCAACAATATGGAGCTCCTAGTAAAGCAGGACATTAGGATAGAAATGAGGGACAGAGGGATTCGGGCCCAAAATAGCGACTATATGTAGGAATAAGTAGGAGACATGCATTCTGTGACTTCTGTGATCAGCAAATCTAAGAAATATATAGTTTGTGTCATTTTAATGGATTCCTCATTCCAGACCATGCTTTTATTAACTCAATCCTTTCATATTTTATATGATGGTTGTTTACCTAATGTTGACCTGCTTTACTGCTGTCTGAGCATTCAAAATAAAGCAGTGCAGCAAACATAGAAAGCTCACAAAACCCCATTATGCGGATAACGTGGGAGTAAGCTTTTTGAGAAGAAAACAAAAATAAAAAGGTAGAAAAAGTCAAACCACACATGGTGGTGAGATCTGGTTTCACATACAGAATCCAGCACATAATGTAAATAATGTGATTAGCTCCCATTGCCTAGTTGATGGATGAATTGGAATGCATCTTGGTCCCTTAACCAGCAGGTGCAGTTCTATCACTGAAGGGGATACCAGATCAAGATAAAGGATTTGGCTGTAAAAGATCATTCCATTACAGTTAGTGAAGCTTGATGAATTGAATAGCCAATGTGATGGCGTAAAGCAGAGCAGAGTAAGTCTAAATGACTTGATTTAAAGTGAGTTAACATACTTTGGTAACCGCACAATATTTGTTGAATGAACAATAGAATGATATGTTCTTTTATCAGAATGTAGTGAGAGATGATTATATTACTAAACAATGTGTCTATTCTCATACAAAATGTATTATAGATAAGGAAGGGTGCAAGCATTTTGTGGCCAAACATGGATACATTTGTAGCAGGATAATTTGATTTAAAAAATGTGATATATCATTCCCTATTTAAGTACACATTAAAGTGGCGCTATAACCTCTAACTTACCTTTCTCCTATTGTTTCCTTTACTCTTCCTCTTTTATAATTTGTTATTCTTTTCTTCATTCCTGATTCCTATTTCTCTTTAAAACATAAGACAAAAGGGTGGAGTTTAACCCCTTAAGGACCAAACTTCTGGAATAAAAGGGAATCATGACGTGTCAGACATGTCATGTGTCCTTAAGGGGTTAAAGAAACACTATAGTATTTCTGAAACTATAATGCTGGAATGTGGCATTTAAAAGTTGGTACCCCTTTGTCCGGGCATTATAGGTGATTTTACTCACCTTTCCTCCCATGACGTGCTGATCTCGCTGCCATTTGCCCTACCTGGCTTTGCCTCCATGGCAATTTTGATGATCTCAGCCAATCCAATGCTATCCAGTCGGAAAGCATTGGGAGAATATTGCTACTGCATGGCAAAACGCAACATTGCACCAATGAGCATTGCCTCATAGATGTGCAGCATTGTGCAGCACTAGCCCCTGTAAGCATCTCAAGTGGCCAGAAAAGTGACTGCACCTTTTCTGCTAAAGCTACAGGGATATGCTGCAGATACCAAAACCACTACATTAAGCTCTAGTGGCTCTGGAAACTATAGTGTGCCTTTAAGTCAAGACCCACTTCATTTGTCAATCTAACAAAAGCTCCCCATTGGTAAAGATTGCCAAGTGTAGGAAAATACATAAGACAAAGTGGTCTTTAGTTTGTCATATGTTTCAAAGATAAACTAGATCAAAAAATTAAAAAAAGAACATTCTGAAAGAGGGGGATCAAACAATAGGAGAAAAGTAAGTTTGAAGTGGCAGAGCCACTGTAAGCCATGTTGGAGGCACAGATGATAAGCAGCAGAGGATAAGCTGATCAGAAAGCTGTATTATCTGTCAGCTTTCACATCGTCTTAATCTAATCCCATTGCTGTACAATGTGAGCAGTGCACACTACATGCAGTATGAAGCTAGTGGAATATGAGGGCAGAACAAAACAGCATAATAAAAAGACATGACTGAATTAAACTTGCTATCTTTCCAGAATGTATGTGACATGAGTGACAGAGATTGCTGGCCTCCTCATTAGTCTAAAATCTCTTATATTTGGGACTCCAGGCCAACTCCTCGGTTTTGCACAGGTGGCTCATTCCACGACCCTATTTAACCTTGCACTGCAAAGAGCCCTAGGAAGACGGACTTGCCAAAAATGGGGTACATTAGCATTGTTACAGGCTTATTCGATATATGATCATATATTATAAATAAATTCCCATTGTTTTTGCTGCAAGTGTTTTTAAAATGAAAAATTTTGTGAACTTTGAAGCTAGTGTTTAGCGAGTGCGTGAGTGAGTAAGTGCGTGAGTGAGTGTGCTGGATTCTATCAATTAGGTAGAGAAGAAAGACTCACAGGCACTCCGAATTCAAACCGCAGGCAGTTTTATTGTAACAGAATGTAACGCAACGTTTCGACCGTAAAGGTCTTTTTCCAGCTTGAAAAAGACCTTTACGGTCGAAACGTTGCGTTACATTCTGTTACAATAAAACTGCCTGCGGCTTGAATTTGGAGTGCCTGTGAGTCTTTCTTCTCTACCTATTATCCTGGGATTGCTGGTCCTGCTCTGGAGCACCCGTGGCCGCTGGGAATGAGTGCGGTTCCCACCATCTACTCTGGATTCTATCAATTAGTCCCAGCAGCACAGCGCCCTTAAATAGCTGGGATGGCGGAATTTGGCCATATAGCCAGGGCTGTATTTGTTGTGAGGCAAACAAAGCATTTGCCTTGGGCGGCACTTTCTGGGGGGTGTCAAAAAAACGACTCCCTTAGTGCCCAGACAAATGTCATGTTTGCCTCATCCTGGGGGGCAATGTGTTCAAATAGAGTGTAGGCAGGCGGCGAGGGCGCGCAGTTTTCTGAGCTCTTCCTGCTCCCTCACATGCCCTTCTATAATGCCGGGAGCCGGAATACAACGTCATTCCAGTCCGGCGGTGCGCAATGGAGAAGTACAGGAAGAGCTCAGTTCCCTCGCCGCCTCCATTGAGCACCTACCCGTCTGTCCAGCCGGCAGCCCCAGCCAGCCCAGCAAGGAGCCCGTCAACCTAGCAAGAAGGAATAATAAAAAAAAATAAACTGGTGAGTGTATGAGAAAATATAAGCCTGCTGGCTAAGTATCTCAGCCCTGGCCCATGCGTTACAGCCACCGGGGCCACGTGTTTAGATGACCATCAGGTAGCTGTTAGGGCCACCCGATGTTATGTATTTCCAGGGGACCCGGTCAGCGCAAAGGAAGGAGTAAGAGTTGGAACTCTGACTCCCATCAGGCTGAGTCACTGGCCCCCCAGGGAAAGTCCCCTTCTACACCTGAAAGGTAGGAAACAGGAGGGTGACTAAAACACTTTGTATGTGTCTGTATGAATGTTTCTCTGTGTTTGTGTGTGTGTATGTATGTGTGTGTGTCTGTCTGTGTGTGTGTGTGTCTGTCTGTGTGTATGTGTGTGTGTGTGTGCATGTGTGTGTGTTTGTATGTATGTGTGTGTGTGTGTGTGTGTGTGTGTCTCTATATGTTTATGTGTATTTATTTGAATGTGTGGGGGAGGTGGGAACGTATGGGAGGGGGACGGTAGACGTATGGGGGAGGGTGGTGGAGAGTAGACGGGGGGGGCAGGGCAATTTTCGCATCAGGTCCCTGTGGTTTCTAGTTACGCCTCTGTGTGTGTGTATGTCAGTGTGTGTGTGTGTTTGTGTGACTGTCAGTGTGTGTCTGTCAGTGAGTGTGTATGTCTGCCAGTGTTTGTCTGTCATTGAGTGTGTGTGTGTCTGTCAGTGCATGTGTGTGTCTGTCAGTGTGTGTGTGTCAGTGATTGTGTGTATCAGTGAGTGTGTGTGTAGCTTTTAGTCTGTGTCTATGAGTGAGTGAGTAAGTGAATGTGTATGTCTGTCTGTCAGAGTGTGTCAAATCAGTGAGGGTGTTTGTGTCAGTGAGTGTATGTCAGTGTATGCTTATCTGAGAGTGTGTGCCTGTCAGTGGAAATGTGGGTTGTTTAAACAGTGTGTATGCCAATGACTGTATGTGTGTGTGCCAATGACTATGTATCTGTCAGTGAGTGTTATATGTTATACTTATTAAAGTAAAGCAGATAAATATATACAGATTTTGTTTTTTTACTGCTTCCAATTTTATCCCCTATTGTTGTTTCTCATTTGAACTGTGAATACAATCAGCATTTAGTGGCTATCCCATGGCCATTAAATGTATTTTTTTTCCCTCAATCATCTTCTTTTTTTAATACCAGAATTCTGAATCAAACCACGAATCAAAATAAACATGCAAGCACATTGAGTGTTTTGTTTGGTTCCTGAATCAGCTATATTTCATATAAGTGTTCACCCATTCAGCCCAGATTCAAAACAGAAACAGATCTCAGTCTAACATTTTGTGATAAATACTGATGCAAATATTTAGCAACAAGAAGCAATGTCTGAAATGTCTTTGTTTCTTCTTTTCATTGATTTAACAAAACGAAAGCAATAGAAAAACCAATAGGAATATTACAATTATATTACCTCTCATATAAGCAATTATTATTTATATTATTAGCAAGTATGTTGCGTCAACTTATTCCGCAAAACATACAAAATAGCATTGACCGAGACAAGGCATCAGGTTACTTAATGAGACTATTTGTGACTATTTCTTCATTAAGCAGTTTTTACTTTGCTTTTGTAGTCATTGATGTGTCATAGTGGATATTAATGGTTTGAGGGTCACTCTGACCAGTCATTCCTAATGAGGCATGGATTTCAATCCATTGTAAGAATATACTCACTGCTCGATTCTACATCGCTTCCCTGGATCACACAATGCTTTACAATTTTTAGCCTCTAGCACAATATTTCTATGAGTGTGCGTCTGAGACAGTAATTATCAAATGAAAGTATCTGTTGTCTCAGTTACATGATCATCAAAGACAAGATGCATTCTGATGTATTACACAGGTAGATGCAGGTCTCTTAAACAATTCTTCTCTTTTCATTGACTGACAGCGTATATGGAAAGTCATAGGACAGAGGAAAATTTGAGTGGATAGACTTCTATTGGTTTGAAGATCCAAAGCCAGACTTCGTGCCAAAAAAAACAAGGGTTTTGAAAGTAGTCTATGGCCCAACTCCAAATGATCTGCCCATAAAATCTTTTCATGCTTCTATAAGATACTGTTCATCCCATCAAACTTAAATGAAAGTCGTGTACCACTGATTACCCCATATGGATTCACTGGTCACATTCTATTTAGAAACTCCTTACTTTGGAGAATGTACCTAATGTATGCTGTTGCTATTTATTTCTGAATGTTGCAGGACATACCATTTGAAAGACATGGTATACAGCATAGTATACACATAAAAGCCATTGTAACGTAATATACAGTAATTGTAACATGTTTTGTAGCATATGCAGAACTATTTACTAAAGTGGGAATTGTCAGGAGTTAAATGTGAATTCAAGGTGAATTTAAAATTGTAGGCCAATATCAAAGTCAATGGTATTTTTGGTTTTACCATTTTGACCTCAAATTCGAAATTCAATTTGAATTCACACAGTCCCACTTTAGTGAAAACGTATCAGCATTTTGAGTTGTGTCAGTTTGGTGATGTCCCTAGCACACATCTTAGCCAAGATTAAGAGAAAGAAAGCTATTTTCTCATTGGTAAACACCCAGTACTTCCTGCCAAGCAAGAAGATGGATGTCACCATTGAGAAAGCAAGTCGTGTGTGTGCCTGTATGTGTGTGTGTGTGTGTGTGTATGTGTGTGTCTCTATATGTGTATTTTTTTGAATGTGTGGAGGAGGTGGGAACGTATTGGAGGGGGACGGTAGACGTATGGGGGGAGGGTATCACTAAAACTTGGGCTGTTGGTGGTTAGTGAGGACTGGTTTCAGAAGCACTGTAAATTAAATAATAGGGCCTGTCCTTCTCCAAATATACATCATTGCTTGAAATGAGGAACAGTGTCTCACAATAATTAAATATTTCAATTTTAATTTAATTATTGCTCTTAGCTACAGAAACCTTTTTTCAGCTTTGATTAAAATGTTGTTTGAAGAACACTTTAAATAAATTGTAATCATATCTCTGCGGAGTAAAATAATCCACAGTTCCTTAAGTGGCAGAAAATTGCAAGTCCAGCGAGTGTCCTTGATCTATCTTTATTAAATGTTTGAATGGAGAAGTTAGCATTTAAATTATAATAATCTTGGAAACCCTCTTTTTTATAATGCTTCCCTAAATACATGAAAAAGTAAATATATTGTATGTCACCCATACCAAGCACCTCCTGATAAACTCCAGCATTCCTTAAGAACTTCAAGTGTGTGAAACATCACTAGTGTAAAGCACTTGTCAAACCCAAAGACACCTGTACCAAATAAATTAAGATTGGCTTTGGTTGAAGGCGACATGTTTTATTGTCTCACCCAAACCTTTCCCACTATTCAGTAATGTTGTGTCTTTGACAAGGGTATCAATTTCAGCAACGTTAGATCAGCTTTAAAGGTCTTGACTAATAGTTCTACTGGTTGACAAAGATTTGCTACAAGTATTTTCAGCTATTGCGTTACTTTCTGCTATTTTCCAAGGTAGGTCATGAAAAGTGTCATCTGCTGAACACCAGACATTATTAGTTACATAATATGCTCACAATAACATTTTGGGACATGGGAAAGTGATGGCACAGAACGTAGTGATTTGAAGGTGACTTTTTACCACACACTACAAATAAACAAAACACCAAAACATCCATTCCTTGTGATTACTCAGATCCACAGTTGCACACAGCACAGAGGGCAGGATGTGCGCTCGAGATAATTACCTTATAAACTTTACTTAAACAACACTAATTTAAAAAAATATTTTTTAAACATATACATTTTACATTTTTGATTTAGCAATTACAAAGTGCATAGTTATATTTTATTCAAAAACATAATAAGCTAACCGAAACTCATGCAAAAATATCCAAACAGACCAAAAAAAGGAGAACATTGTGTCCACCATTTGGGTGTGACTGGCACACCCCTTGCCCATGCTAGATTCAGCTTTATCCTGTTAAAGCTTTACATTGACTTACTTGATTTGGAGAGAATAGTTGAGGCTAGGTTTCTACATGCCAGTAACTTCACATGATACACGCAGAGATTGGTCAGACATGAAGTCAAATTACGAAGACCATGAAAGTAGTCTTTACATAAATTCCCTTAGTAGTCTTCACATAATAACTCTGAGCTTTGCTGTAATATGTGAACAAACTATATGGCCTTATATGGCCATTTTACATATATTGAATGTTTATCTGGACATCGTACACTATGCACGTTATTCATTCCCCAATTTATTTCTATTTACAGACTGTTTATGAGTAGCAGCCTCAACTTTATTACTTTATTACATAGTCGCTGGACGACCTATTGTTTTGGCAAGATTTTCAGTATGTTATTTTGAGACTTCTTTAGTATTTTGTTCAACACAAGAAATCGTGATGACAAAGTTTGTTCTTCATACTTGGTTAATTAGCGTTAGTCTATCATGCCAGGTTCTATTTAAAATGTAACTGCTCCCAAGATAATTAATTTATACTTTATCAAAAACATAAGTCCTATTTTTATCTGCCTTAATAGTATTAATTACCTGATGCCCCTCATTAAAGCAATGTCATTCTAGGACAATTGATGGGTGCTACACCCACCCTTAGCTGTCGACCTGTCTTGGTAGTGACTGGACTGCTGAGGAAAAAATGACTCTGTCTAAGACGAATTCTGCTGTCCTGAGATTTTACTCCATAGTGTTGTTCTCTCACGCATGCTTGAGTAGAGAACTGGCATGGGCTCCATGCATGGAGAAGATTGCTTATGGTAGCATCAATATGGAAAACTGCTGTGAAAAGCAGGAATATATGTAGTTACTGGTTTTGATATGAACGAAAAGTGTTTTGGAATGCTTTTTCATGTTTACCCATTTTGACCCAGAGTGCTGGTATGGATTGATATCCCGGTTAAAACAAGGGTAGTGTCACCCTGAAAATTGACAACACATCTACAGCCTTGGAGCCAATCATTTATGGGCTCCAATAGAAGGTAAGCATACACTTATAGATACATTATCTGTTTGTCGTTTCTGCACCCTACATTCTACACCTAGGTTGCTTTTCATTTTTTGTGTGTCTTTAACAATATACTGCTGGAGCTACATGCTGTACAGCCACCCAAAAAGGTAGTGCTGCCTCCTTAAATGCACATACACCCCTGTATTAGAGCCTATCTCCACAAAAGGCTTTATCAAATGTGAGTTCCCATCACTCACTGTCTAATTTATATTTATAAAATATTGTACTAGCATCGTGTGTTTTTCATTTTTTCCCTTCATATATATACACGTTTGACATCGCGGTATCTAAATTGTAAAAGAAATTCATAAGCGCATTTCACTCGTTTTGTTTTTTGGTGTGTCTTATGACCTAAACATTCCTTTTTATTTTTGGCATTTTTGTGTTTGTGGAATTCAGTGGAGTGTCCACGGAGTGGCATAGCTGCTACGTACAGATTCATTATTTGTTATCTTACAACTGTTAAGTGCCTTTTTGTACACCTATTTTATCATTTTCTATCTATGCACTATTTTCTTTATTTCAAAATGTGCACTGTTTACCTTTTATAACCTAAAAAGAGGAGCTTTAATCTTTTTGTACACTTGTACTCAGACATCACTTATTTTATTCGTATATTCATGTTGCATACTTTGTATTATGAGGGTTCACCTTAATAAAATAATGATTGACAAAAAAAAAGCAAAATTCACATTCTGACTAATTTACATAACAAAGATTTGTTTTTATATTTACAAGCTAAAACTTGCTCAATTAAAATATAAAATTAAATCATTGTAAACTGTCTTCCTCCTGATGCGGCTAACATTTCCGTGACAGACAGAGCACTTGGAATTGTGTTCTTTGCATTTTATCCTTCAATCCCGTTTAATACCAAGGATTTTTCTAAATCATTGATCTTCTTTATTAAACAGCTTGAAGTCAAATCTGGATTAAAGCCGCACATGCAGCATTCTGCAAAGTAACAGAGATTTCCTTGGGGTCCAGTTTACTAATTGAGCTGATTTGCATCCATCTTCTAATTTTGAATATTCAAATCTTTCCCCAACAGTTGCTCAATAAGTTTTCCAAAGTTCACTGCACATTCCTAGCATTACTTTCTCATAGGAGACTAGTTCTTATCCCAAGGGAAACCACATAGAAGACCTTCCTATCTTGATGACTTTGTCTGTGAGGTCGGACATATGAGTAAAGATTATCCTGCTTACCGTTTGACTGCTGGAGTATTGTTGTATGGAAAATACATGACTCACTTCCAGCAGACAATGATTTCAACTTCAGAGAACCCCTCACATGGCCAAACAATAGGAAATAGTGTTTACAGGAAGCATTGTAAGAATTGCTGATGTGATCTCTACTGATGTTTTGTTTTTGAAGAAAGTTTTATTGGGGTAGCAGAGGTGGCCGATGTCTCATCCTTCTCCCCAGTGATCCATAAACTTGTAACTAAGTGCTACAAACGAAGTGTAAATAATTAACCATCTGTCGATAAAGATACCACCATAATGCTTTTATGGACAAAACCCACACTCAGTCTCTGTGGTCTTCCTTGCTTCACTCACCAGCACAGAAGATGGGAAGACCATAGAGATTAACCGTTGGTTTTCGAACATTTTCTGACGCAAGGTGCATATATATGGCCAAAGGATCCTGTCATATACTAATGAAAGGGAGCGATTTTCTTCATTTGAAAACAAAACATATTTCCTTTCAAACGTGATGAAATGGCCATTATATTAAAGGATCACTATAGTGTCAGGAAAACAAACTCGTTTTCCTGACACTATAAAACCCTTAGGTGTCCCCCACCCTCAGGGTTCCCCTTCTGTCCACTTACCTTTATCCAGCACCAGGCTCCTTCGGCGCTGGTGATCTCTCCTCCCCCGCCAACGTCAGCTCCCGAGTGGAGCGGAATGCGCATGCGCGGCAAGAGCCGCACACGCATTCAAACAGTCCATAAGAAAGCATTTCTCAATGCCTTCCTATAGACGTTCTGCACGCTGAATGCGATTTTCGCATCCAGCGTCGCAGAAGCGCCTCTAGAGGCTGTCAGGAAGACAGCCACTAGAGGCTGGATTAACCCTGCAATGTAAACATAGCAGTTTCTCTGAAACTGCTATGTTTACATCTGAAGGGTTAAAACCTGGGGGACCTGGCACCCAGACCACTTCTTTGAGCTGAAGTGATCTGGGTGACTATAGTGTCCCTTTAAAAACATTTTGAGATGACAATGGTCTTTTAAGTGCTCTGATTAAGTTTTTAATTTTTTGCAGTGCTACACCTGTATAATTAATACATCTATTTGTGTCTTAAAGGCTGGAATTCTTTTGTTGGCTTGAGACCATACTAAATACATATGAACTATATTTGGATTACAGACTACTGGGACAGCCCTGCATTAACTCTTTAACGTTAAAAAGCTAATCTTTATAAGATTTGGACAATAAACTACTTTGCACATTATAGAATCAGTTTAATTTGCTCAGAGAAACTCAGAAACTAAGCAGTTTTCAGGACTAGAGAATAAATACAACCTTTATTTTATTTAGATATGGTCTCTAATGTCTGAAATCGCATTACAAAAATCCATGTGGTTTGCAGTTGATTTTTTGTGTGCTTCAGGCACGAAATGTGATCTTAGAAACGGTTCAATAACATAATTGGCTTTGTTATGTGTATTATGCAGTGACAGCTCTAAATCAAATTAATGATTACGTGTTGAGTAAGTAAGATCGAGCTTTATCCATCAGCAGTTTTCTCATGTCTGAAATGAATTGACCATTTCATAGGACACTATCTTAATGTAATGTGAGAGTGCCCTCTTTTGGAATAATTCTGGTATAGCAGGCACCTAGAAATGTTCATACACATGTGTTGATTTTTATTTTGTATCTTCTGGTTCTTTAGATGTATATATGTTTGCTTACATATAATATTTCTTCAAATCTCAGTATGTTATGTTAGGTAGATGTTATGTATCAATGTTATATGATAACTTAAAAATTAAACAAATTTAGAAAAATGGGGGCAAAAACAAAAGTGTTGCGTTTATAATTTTGTTCAGTGTAAATTGGGGATTTTTCCCATTTAGTCCTTTTGGCCTTAAATTTAAAATTCACTTAGAATTTTCTAACAAAGAAAACAATAAATACAAATCACTGTTTAGTAAATATATTCAAAATATAAACATGTATGCATTTGATTCTCTATTTTTTTCTTTGGGGGTATGTCTAAAAATAACTTGCAAAAGCTGCAATTCTTTTGTCTGCTGTCTTTGCAAGCCGTCCCCTTCTTACCCAGCCCAGACTTTATGTGACTGTCCAATCACAGACCTCCAAAAGCAGCTCAATGAGAAGTCATTATAAGACAGAGGATCTTTGCAATTGATGTCTCTAGTGTTTAGCTCTGCTGAGCTAACCAAACCAGGAAGAAACAGGACTGATTGTCTGCTTGAACGTCAGGGGGTGTAACAAGATTAATTTGTAATTTTAGCTTGAAATGCTGCCTATACAAAAAAAAAATAACATTTTGTGCATGGGTCATCTGCACATGTGATTAATGTTAATGTAAAGTTAAGACTATTACCAGGATGCTCTGCGCGCTGACTGTGGACATAATTAGATTGTTTACTTGCAAGCAGTGCTGTAAGCGCGTCTGCAAGTAGAAATCCAACCTCCTTCCCTGCAGCCAGCCAGCCACTTGTCTATCCACTTCCAGGGCCGCCATCAGAAATTTTGGGGCCCCTGACAAAGCACAAGGTCTGCCCCCCCCCCCCCTCCCTCCCGGGCCCACCCACACCCTACCTAGTCCGCTGACAATGATGCAGGACTGAATGTGGTGTGTATAGTGGAAGTGAATTAGAATGTGTGTAATGGATGTAGTGTTTGTGTGTTTTAGATACTGTTTGTGCAGTGAATGCAGAGTGTGTGTTTGTGTAGCGGATGCAGTGTATATAGTGAACGCAGTGTGTGTTTGAGTAGTGGATGTAGTGTGTGTACAGTGATGTAGTGTGTGTTTGTGTAGTGGATGTAGTGTTTGTATGTACTAGATGAAATGTGTTTAGTGGATGCAGTGTCTGTAGTGGATGTAGTGTGTGTATTAGATGCAGTGTCTGCGGTAACAGGGAGCCGGGGGCCCGCGGCTGCACACATAGATATCGATATTCGCTATCTATGCGCGCAGAGAAAGAAATTGGGGCCCGGGACTGCCAGAGCAGTCCTTGCCCCCCAGGGCCGCCGGGCCCATGACAACCATCATGGTTGTCACCCCCTGATGGGGGCCCTGTCCACTTCACCCTCTGCACACCCCTATCACTTACCCTCCTCAGTGATTGGGAAGATGGTGGGCTTTAGCAAATAGATGCGTCACTCAGTTCATCATGTTGCTTATGAACGTGAGCACCGAGTGCATGCCCAGTGTGGCGTTCATAGGTCCAACAATGGTTCCCTATCAGAAGCATTTGATTGGACCATGGCTGCAAAGATGATGATGCAGCATGATGTTGTAGGAGGCAGGGACACGATCGCTGTAAGGCCTTGTCCCGCACTGGATTACAGTAAGTTTTAATCTTCTTTTTCAGGTGATGAGATGCCAATTGCCTTATAGGGCATATAGACTGCAAATGAAGTATTTAAAAAAAAAAAAAAAAAAAACGTTTAACAAATCCATGTTTGCGAGCTTTGAAAATTTAAATTCACAGAGTTTTTCATTAAACTCACAAATCAATTTCACAAATCAGAATGGCAAAACTGAGGCAAAAATGGTGGTCTGGTAAAATTCCTCAACTTGACTGTAGTCGCAACTTGTCTATTTTTTCCTCAGTTTTGCCATTAAATTTAATTTGCCAAAAGTCAGAGTTTAGTGAATAACCCTGTAATGGTAGAAATTCACACTGTTGTATTTAGGTCTATTCTGAAATGAACTCCCTACATCTTAGTTCCCTATTCATCACTTTTATTAGTTATGCCCTTTGCACCTATTTGTCAGCATAAAGAGAGAATAAGAAATAGGAGATACATAGACAATGGGGGCTACGTAAACAGTGTCTGTTCTGAAATGTGGTGTAAACAAGTAAATGGGGAGGAGTCCCAAATACAATTTGCCTGTTAGTTCCACTGGTTTCCATGAGAATTGACCCTATTTTACTACTTTAGGTCACTTTTCAGAACACAACACTTTTTGAAACATAACCCCCAATGTTTCTCCTTCTCCTCTTCCAACGCAATGTGGCCAATGGCTGTGGGCGGCATGGAATGAACTGAATTGTGATGTCATTTTCTAAATTTTTAATAAACGTTTAAAAGAAGTTGTGGAATCACAAGAAGAAAATAATAATACAATTTATCATGATTAGCCATGTTGTAAATAGTGGTGTAATTGCCAGAGAAATGACAGTTCCCATTTAAAAACCCTTAATATATTTTTGCTTATTTAGCAATTTAGCGTGTCCATTTTTTTTTTTACATATTTAATCTTTATTTTCATTTTCCGTTAACAAATCATAGAAAGACAGGGCATCATATATAGACATACAAATAGACTCTACTGTCCAGTAATATATTTTCATTTCATATTAGATATAATCCTTGCACAAGTTGTCCAGATAATACTGGAGAGTAAGACAATTAAGCACCTATACGTTACATATAAACTGTTAATGACCATTTCAAGCGAGATCTTTGGCCATTTTCATACAGCTCTGCTGTTGCTGAATGACTTTGACCTTCCATTTGCAATATATATTGATAAAGACTAAATTGTTATGACAGAATTATTCCGTCATTGGTCTTTAAATGGTTAAATTAGTTAAAACCCGCCTCTTAAACACCTCCTTGCATTTCCTAAATTCTAGGGACCAACTAGTCACACACTAATTGGCAGTTTTGTCTGGAACAACTTTGTTCTCGTCAAGTGACATTCCTTAACGGAACTTGTTAATAGAGTCTGTGCCAGGCCAGGTATGGTATTTTAGCATCAGTTTACTTTAATTGTTTTAAGGCTCATTGTATTGTTTGTTCTTTATTTCCCAAAGGGGAAAGGATATCCTCCTGTTTTGTTCTCACTTAAAGGAGCCTTTATAAACTAAAATATTATTTTGAAGAAGAATCACAGCAGTCATTCTCCAGGCTGTATAAACAGTACCCTACACACTTATTTTAGATTATCTAAAAGAATAAAACAAATGTACTTATTGATAATTAGAAGGATGTTTTGAGACTGAAATTCCTGATACTCTAATCACATACGCTATTAATTGTATTCATATGACTTGCTCGCAGTGCTGACTTTGTACATTTATACAGCATCACTTAATATTGCTTGCATGCCAGTTCACAGTCACATTAGAGAGGATGAAATCAATATGATTAGCAGAGCGGCAACATAACAAGAAAACATCTGTAGGTTCTTCATACAATTTAAACCATGGTAATATTTTAAAATGTCTTCCACTTTGTAGGGACATATTTTGCCTATATGCTGCAACAGAAGGAGAGATGAGAGACATGTATGTATCTCTTCTCTTTAAGTATTGCACACTCAATCACATTTTTTCTATTTTCCCAGGAGTCAATCCAGAAAAAACAAGGTTTTGTCAATAATTCATCATCTTTAAAGAATCCTCATTTGCAACAACATTTTCTGACTGATGACATCACCACGTATGTTCCCTTGTTCTCTGTTCTCTTAAGTCTATCACCTTTTCAGTCCACCATGACCTTATCTGCTAGAATCAGTTCATCTCATTCACTGCCGATCATCTGCTTTTCCTTAATCAGCCCTTTATTTGGCTCCCTGTCAGTTCAGCAATAAGGAAAAATCAACCATACAAACCATCATTTTCCCCGGTTACTAAAGGGGGGAAAATCCCTTCAGTCACTTACCTGAGGCAGCGACGATGTCCGTCGTCGCTGTCTCCTCCTCCGTGCCGTTCCTCCTACTGTCTCCGTCGGCCGGTGGGCGAGACTGATCCTGCCCACCGGCCGAGGAGACCTAATGCGCATGCGCGGCAATGCCGTGCATGCGCATTAGCGCTCCCCATAGGAAAGCATTGAACAAGATTTTCAATGCTTTCCTATGAGGAAATGAGCGACGCTGGAGGTTTTACCTAAAAAAGCTGTTCCTTACACAGCGTGAGGACGTCCAGCGACGCTCGAGCACAGATAATCTGTGCTATGAAGGAGGAAGTGACCTCTAGTGGCTGTCTTCTAGACAGCCACTAGAGGTGGAGTTAACCCTGTAAGGTAATTATTGCAGTTTATAAAAAACTGCAATAACTACACTTGCAGGGTTAACAGTAGTGGGAGTTGGCACCCAGACCACTCCAATGGGCAGAAGTGGTCTGGGTGCCTGGAGTGTCCCTTTAACGTACAACATGGCCAAAACAGTCCGGTCCTGAAAGGGTTAAAGATGAAGGATTGTATTTATGTATGCCAGGGATACTATAGTATAATCCTTACTCTTATTAATATTTGCAGCACAGTTGGGGTGCTCTATTTTAAGCTATGAAGGAGCAATTAGCAATTTCATCTGTATGCTCTCTTAACTCTAACAGCGACATAAAAATCCATGCTTAGATATAGGACATATAATCAAAAGCTAACAAACAAATATTATGCCTTTTTGAATTAGTATTTATTTTTTGCACTTTTATAGAAAACATTATTCAAGACAACATTTTCCAGAAACAAGGCAATATACATGTAGAGATGTACAGTGCTGCTACAGGAAGAAGATAAAATACTCAACATACAATGACTGAAATAATATAAATTTAAGCTAAATGGCTATAATCTATTAACAGCACTTAAACTATACAAAGCTGCTACCTTTAAACAAATATTAAATTAAATTAAAGGGTTATTCCAAGCACCATGACCACTTCAGTGATTTGATTTGCCTGGAGTCTGTATGTGTTTCACTTTGAAATGCTGATTTTTTTTTTAACATTAATTGTGGTAACATTCAATGTGGTGTTAGCCTGACAAAGACCTTTGTTATTGTAGAAATGTTGCTCTGTATGTGGTGATCCAATAAAACTGCTTTGCACCTTAAACTCAGTGAGTGGCTGAAGACTATTTTTGGAAATAGCTAAGCACATATTGGGTGCAGTCCTGGAGATGTCCTCACCCAGCTCAGAGTTCTGGTTTCCCTAAGGTCAACTTGCACTGAATGACAGCCTTTAAAGGGACACTATAGTCACACAGACCACTTCAGCTCAATGAAGTGGTCTGGGTGCCAGGTCCCTCAGGTTTTAACCCTTCAGATGCAGAGAAACTGCTATGTTTACATTTGGGATTAAGCCAGCCTCTAATGGTTGTCTTCCGGACAACCACTAGAGGAGCATCTGCAACGCTGGAGACATATTATGCCTCCATCGCGCAGAGCGTCCATAGGAAAGCATTGAGAAATGCTTTCCTATGGACACTTTGCATGCGCATTCGGCTCCGCTGACGTTGGACAGGGGAGCTGACTTCGGCGGGGGAGGAGAGGGCACCTGCGCCGAGGGAGCCCGGCACTGGTTTAAGGTAAGCTGCTAAAGGGTTTTAACCCCTTCACTGCCACGGGAGGGGGACCCTGAGGGTGGGGGCACCCTCAGGGCACTCTAGTGTCAGGAAAACCGCTTTGTTTTCCTGACAGTATAGTGATCCTTTAACTGAGAGTGGTATGCTCTCAGCCTATGAATGCTGATTGCCGCAGTTACCATCTCTGCAGGGGCCAAAAGGACAACAC
This sequence comes from Pelobates fuscus, assembly GCF_036172605.1. NCBI lineage: Eukaryota > Metazoa > Chordata > Amphibia > Anura > Pelobatidae > Pelobates > Pelobates fuscus. The sequence goes on from NC_086322.1 coordinate 214,478,748, forward strand.
TAGACCTCCAGGGAGCATCGGAGCCCAGCTAGGAGCTAGGTAATGGGGCATACAACTACTAAACTGTTTTCTCAATTTCCAGGGAATGGAGTCAGGGTACTCCTCACATCATGGAGATTTTTTGCCGCCCTAGGCAAACAAAAATTTGCCGCTCCCCCATATGTTCTGCCCACCATGTGACATCATAATGCCCCACCCATATGATCTCACATATGTGTTTACATTAAAAAGCTTGCACGGACAGGCTATAGACACCAGAACCACTACATTAAACTGTATTGGTTCTGGTGACTATAGTGTCCCTTTAATGTGAGATAAATTAGAGATTAGTGCCACTAATAATATACTGGATTGCCTACTTACCACCAGATGAGGACAAGAGGATGATGATGGACTCAGACTGCAGCCTGGCTCCACTGGTCTGGTGTAGAAGAGGCTCTCTGGAGACTCTTGTGAAGAAAATTTACTTTTATTTGACATTTTCTTCTTTATTCGTTTGTTTCCTCCATTCACTGCATGGATATTGGATATTAGTTCGGTAGTTTGAAACTACCGAACACCGACCACCCTCCTGGCTCATTAAGTTCAAAAGAACCGACGATTCAGTGCTCCCTGGGCGGCCGCTGTTTGTATAGCCGAACGCCACGTGGAAAAGAAAACGGTGGCCATCTTGTTCGCACGAGGGGAGTCAGCGGGACTTGGTCGTCGAGTGTCTGGAACTAAAATTGGACACTCGACCTCACGAACCACCGCTAAAACTACAGAACGCCGGCTTCTCTTAATTACCGAACAGCCAGAAGAGCACCATTCGGTAGTTTTGTTGGTACAGACAAGGGGAGCAATCGCTCCTATAAGCCAGGAGGATCCATTCGGTACTTTGTTCATTTTTTACCTTTTTCTTAATTGACCGACCGCACACGCTGAATTCGTGGAACTGTTTTGGGCAGGAGCCTCGTGTGTGGTCGGTACAACATGACTTCCATACTTTAAGAACCCCTGAACCGATCTGGGTGAAATTTGGATATGTTTGTCCCCCAGATCGGGGCTATCAGGGGATATGTAATTTGTGGGGATACCTTGTGGGGAAAGGGGTGTTCTAACTTTTGGGGAAATTGTGTGCCCTCTGCCTGGAGATAATTGATTTATTCCTTAACTTATCTCAATATCTCCCAGGCAGAGGGAAGGTGTGTATTACTGTAAAACTGTATGATGATTGGTCAATGTCTTTGTTTGCTGTGGGAGTTCCTCTTGCAGGAGGATTTCTCATAAAAGCCAGTGTGTTTTCAATAAAGAATATTCCTGTTACACCCTTCATGAAGTCTAGGCTCATGTTTGGGGAATATTCTATTTGCTGGGGAGAATCGTCTTGGAAGCTGCATTCATCTACACTATTCCTCTACTCCCTGCTGCAGCTATAATCACTTATGCTCAGCTGTTGGGAAAGGAATAGAAGACCACAGTACCATAACCACTGCAGGTCTTAACAACTGTTTGTAACAGTGCTCACAAAAGTCAACGAACAGGAAGCAGCTCCATTTTTTGGGGCCCCCTACACAGCTCAAGGTCTGGGCCCTCAGGGCCTAACCGTTAGTATGCCTACAAGGCCCTCCCATAAGTCCACCTACATGGCCCACACATGAGTTCACTCACAGGGGGTGGAGTATATGTGTGTAGGAGATGTGTTATGTGTTATTGTAGAGGATGTAATGTGTGTGTTCTTATGGAATGTAGTGTTTAGGGATACCAATTTGTGGAAGGGATGTAGTGTGTATATGGGATGCAGTGTGTGTTTGTTTGTAAAGAATGCATTGTGTATGTGTGTAGTGGTGTAGGATAGGGGCTGAGAGGGGAGCAGCTCTTTATTTTTTAGTGCACTCCCCTCCCACCTGTCAATTAGTGGTCTCTCCTCCCCTCCTGTCCCTCAGTTCTCTCCCCTTCCCTCCTGTCCCTTAGTGTTCTCCCATGCCCCCTGTCCCTTAGTGATATCCCCTCCCTTCCATTCCATTAGTGCTCTCCCCACCCATCCCTCAGAGCTCCCCCATCCTGTCCCTTAGTGCTCTTCCCTCCCCTTCTGTCCCTTAGTGATCTTCCGTTCTTTAGTGATCTCCCCTACCCCTCTATCCCTTAGTGCTCTCCCCTCCCTTAGAGCTGTCCCCTCCTTCCTTAGAGCTCTCCCCTGCCCCCTGTCCCTTAGTGGTCTCTCCCCTCTCTTCCCTGTCCCTCAGTGTTCCTCTCCCCTCTCTGTCCCTTAGGGGTTTCACTCCCTCCTTAGTGGTCCTCTCCAGTCCCACCTCTCCCCCCTTAGTGGTCCTCCCTCTCCCTCCCCCTTAGTGGTCCTCCCTCTCCCTCCCCCCTAGTGGTCCTACCTCTCCCCCATCCCCTTAGTGTTTCTCCCTCTCCCCCAACCCTCTTAGTGGTCCTCGCTCCCCCCCCTCTTTAGTGGTCCTCCCTCTCCATACCCCCTATTAGTGGTCCTCCCTCTCTAGGAGTTTGTAGCAATGTAGTGTGGCCGGGTGGCACGGACCGTGGTACAGGAGCTTTTGTGTCCTTTATCCGGCCGAACTGACAGGAAGTGCTCTCTCAGTGAACACTTCCTGTCAGTCCAGCCGGGTACAGGAAACAGATGCTCCTGTATCCCGGTCTGTGCCACCTGGGCGTGCTACATTGAGTGACTGGCAGGAGGGAGCGCTGTGCGCTTCCCTCCTGCTGGTTAATTCAAACCTGGCTCCCCCCCCGGCCGATTTGCTCTAGGAAATTGCCTAAGTCACCTATAGGATGCGCCGGCCCTGCTTGGTCTTTGTCACTAGTGACACCTGATCACTAACAGAATGCCTTGCTGGCTCCCACAGCCTTTATGCCATGCAGGAAGTGCCATTGAAGTACTCTATTTATGGTGCTGCACAGCTTGAGCATGTCTAATGATGTGCTCTCACTGTGCTGCCCGGGGAGAGTGGCCTGGTGTCCCCAGAAAGCATGTGGGTTTGCAGCCACCCAGCAACCTTTATAATTCATAAAACATCTTGACTTTCCTTACTTACTAAACTTCAACTATGCTTTACTTTTTTCTATCCTAATGTCCTTCTTTTGAAAGAGCTCTGTAGCGTTGGTGTGTCTGAGTGTATAACAGAGCTTCACAGCAATAATATTTATAGTAATCTTTAACCTGCAATCAATGTGTTTAGAAATCGGTCTTTGAAAAAAAGATACATTGTTTTTTATCTAAATTACAATTTACTTGTATAAATTATTATTAGTGAGTCTCCTAAAGTTTCTCAGAACAAACAATCAGAGTACTGCAAAACATATGCATGATATGTCCTAATGTATTTTATACCCCACCTTCCATAGACTGTAAGCTCGTTTGAGCAGGGTCCTCTTCAACCTATCGTTCCTGTAAGTTTTCTTGTAATTGTCTTATTTATAGTTAAATCCCCCCTCTTATAATACTCTTATAATACTGTAAAGCGCTATGGAATCTGTTGGCTCTATATTTTTCCAGTACACTGATAGGAAATATTTTTTGACATTTGCTTCACAGATCAAGTGAGAAAAAATAACCAATGAACGGAAAACATGACAGAGCAGTAAAAAAAGAAAAATCTATATTTATATGTGTATGTATTATATGTTTACTAAATATATCATATACAAATATAGATTTTTTTAACAGCTCCTCCTTTTTTTTCTCCTCTTTTGGTCCCTTCTCACTTGATCTGGTAGTAAAATCGACATTTTTTGACTCCACTGGTAGGAATTTAGTACCAGCACCTGAAGAGATTGTGCTTTTCGGTTCGTTTGTGATTCAGGTACATTTCAGCTCAGAGTTTGGGAATTCAAGACCGGTTCTTCCGAAATTTGGATGAATCTCAGTTCAAACTAAAATGGACCTCCAAGTCTAGTGTTCAGTATCACTTGAAATCTTTGTAGCATATCTTCTTAAAATATCTTCTATTACTATCACGTGAAAGCATGTCTCTTACTAAAGGATCATTGAATGTCTGTTGCCAGTTCCATCTGGTGTCTGCATTCAGACTGAACCAAACATGTTTTCCTATTGAACAAAAAAAATTTGATTTTTAAAAGTACTTAAATGAAAGAGTGTCTAGTAGGCTGCCCTTTGTTTACCCACTTTAACTCAGTAGATACTTTTTAAAGTATCTGCCTTAAATGCATTTTAAAAAATAAAAAATAAAGTAGATATAAATGAGTCAATGTGTGTTTTCCAAGTGCTATCAGGTTCAGCTATTAGGATTTCCACACAGTAGAGTAACTGATATAATGAAACAAATGGGGAAATCCAACATTGAGATTTTCGAATAGATATGGATTTATACCAACATAATATATTCACTTGAAAATGAATTAAAGCTGTTTTGTTAGAACATGTACAAAACGTAATAGTTATAACTATAATAGTATTAGTGGTCAAATACAAGGAAACTGTTGCTTCCCATGTTTTTTAACATTAGGTTTACTTATCCCCTATCCTTTACAAATGTATATTTATGATATAAATTAAATGTAGAAATGCATCCGTGTTCACCAAGGGCTGACAGATCCTTGCGGCTCCAGCGGTTGCCAAAGTGGCGAATACACCACTCCTATAACACCTGTCTTACTGGACAATCCCTGCATACAAGCTGGTGCTTCCTTGTCTCGCTACCACTGAATGGGACTCTGCACTGCCTCAAAAATGGAATTGGCTAGCTGGACAACCAAGCTAGGGTCTGTATTAAAGCTGCAGGTCTCGCTCTCCTCCGGACCGAGACACCAGTAGCCAGATTAGCTTGAAGCTCAGGGCAATTATCATACTTCACTGTTTTCTCTTTATGTTTTTGACCTCATTGCATTGTGCCTCTCCTGTTTTATATTATTTACAAAACAATGTGCAGCCTATTATTTCACTTGCTGGATATCACTTTGTTTATTGATTCCTTAATTATACATGAGCAATATCCATGGTGTATTAATGCACAACAAAAATAAAAAATTACAAAAAATAAATTAAAAAAATGTAGAAATGTACACGTTATCCTGCAACATCCCTATCCATCATTATTAAAAGTTTGGCACCTGGCAGTCAACATAGAGAAAGTGTGTATATATATATATATATATATATATATATATATATATATATATATATATATATATATATATATATATATGTATATATAAAAAAATAAAAAAACAATATTTATATTTCACCTCCTCGTTTTAAATGGTTGCTCTTGCCTGTGCCTGGAATGAACTTCATTATGTGATATAACTTTGGTAAATGTTTAATATACATTACAAAAAATAGAGCATCACATGGATTTTCAATGTTTCATTCAGTGGTGTAATTTCCAGGGATAGTGATATTACACTTTAATACTATACCGGATTGGCAAAACTCTGTTTTTATTTTAGGTGAAGGATCAAATTAGGAACTATGCAGAGATCTATTGAGAAAAGTAATATAAGAAGAAAGTGTTTTAGGACAAAGTTGTAAAAATAAGTAATACATAATATCATCAATTTAATTCATGAATTTGATATAATTATAATGCTGGTTAATTCTCACCAAAATTATACTTCATAACAGTTTTTTCCGAACCAGTCCTCAAGGCACCTCTACCAGTCCAGGATTAATGGATCACCTAGTTGTATCTAAGGTGTTTTTTTTTTTTTTTTTGTCTCAGAAAACCTTTAAAACAAATAATTGGTGTTTTACGATCTCACCTTTATTTATCTTAATACATGTATAGATATATATTGCAAGAACAATAATTGTGTTTAAGAAATTGCTGCAACTGCCACTAGATGGTAGTATTGTTCTTTTTAAGCAGCTCACCTCGCCACCAAGTGGACATGTCTTTTCCAAATTTCCCCTTAATAATGTATGACAAGAGATGATGACACAAAAGTGACAGTGAATAAGAATACACTTATTTGACAAAATAAAGAAGGAAATTACTCCGAAATCAATCCACGTTGTTAATAGTTTAGATCGGTTCACAGATAGATTAAAAGTTAAGCTATGTTTGCCATATACACTAATCATTCATTACTATTCCAAAAATATAATACTAGTATTTTTTAAAACAGGTTTTTCTGATGTCTGAATTTTTTTTAGTTATTTGTAAACCTGCTTGTTATATGCTATATAACCTGTTACCTGCATATCTCTCAACAGGCTCTAACCTTCCAATCTTTTTTCAGGTATGTCACCTCAGTGGAAAAAGAATAAGAGTACCCACGGAGCACAGTGGAGAACACTTTTCAAACCACCTTGTATTAGTCATGGGCATCGGGTACCTACCACCTTATGGTCTGATTTTGCAAAGTATATACATATATATATATATATATATATATATATATATATATATATATATATATATATATATATATATATATATATATATATATATATATATATATATATATATATATATATATATATATATAACAAGATAGCATAGAGATAGCACTCCCAGGACTCCAAAGGTTTTCGACGTTTCAGTTTGCAACCAAAACTTTAATCAGGATAAAATAACATCATAAAAGACACTCTTATATACCCATCACCAATATGCACTTACCCAATAAGTGAGGGAATACTGTCTGAGAACACCATGGTGGGAACCTGCACGGATTATTGATTGATCATGATGATGTCATCACGCTGCGTCCGGCGCAATGAGGTCATCGGAGGTCATCACCATAGAAGCCAGAAGCTAGTCCATTCCGTCTTTTTGAACACCAGAAAGCTGGGGTTACCATGGAAACAACCTATACAACAGGGGGAATTCATCCCTTCTTAGCATCAAGTATCTTAACCCCTTAAGGACACAGCCTTTGAAACAAAAGGGAATCATGACGGAATATTTCCATCATGTGTCCTTAAGGGGTTAAAGAGTTCCCCTATTAAAAACAATTAATATCCTGATTAAAGTTTAGGTTGCAAACTGAAACGTTGATCTCTTAACTGTGGAAAATAAAAGTTACCGTATATACTCGAGTATAAGTCGAGTTTTTCAGCACATTTTTTGTGCTGAAAAACCCCAACTCGACTTATACTCGAGTCACTGTCTGTATTATGGCAATTTACATTGCCATAATACAGACAATGGGGCTGTGTAGGAGGGGGGCAGGCAGGGAGCATTGACTTACCTCTCCTGCAGCTCCTGTCAGCTCCCTTCTCCTGCGCGCCGGTCCGGTCAGCTCCCCTGTCAGCTCACAGTGGCTCTCGCGAGACTTACACTGGGAGCTGACAGAGGAGCTGACCGGACCGGCGTGCAGGAGAAGGGAGTTGACAGGAGCTGCAGGAGAGGTAAGTCAACGCTCTCTGCCAGCCCCCCTCCACTGAACTGCCAATGCCACTGGACAACCAGGGAGTGAGAGCCCCCCTCCCTGCCATGTATCAAGCAGGGAGGGGGGACGAAAATAAATAAATATATAAATAATAATAAAATAATAATACAAAAATAATAATAATAAAAAAACACTAATGAAACAAACAAAAAATAATATTAACCCCTTAAGGACCGAGGACGGTTCAGGACCGACATCGGCATTTTTGCATTGCCGAACGGTCTTAGTTACTTACCTGATCGCCGTCGTTCCCCCGGCGGCGATCGGCGTTGGTCCCGGTGTGGGGAGACTGCCTGCAGCCCAGACAGTCTCCCCATGGCAGATTAGGACCCCTGTGGCCATGTGATCGCTCACCAGGGCGACCACATGGTCACAATAGGTGTCCATGTGTCTGCCTGCAGGGGGACTGTCTGTGCTGACGTCTATATATCATATATATATATAATGTCATACTAAGTGTATTTTTATATTAATATGTACATATATTAATATAAAAATACACTTATAATTAAATTACACACGTGTATATATATAATATATATAATAACTATATATATTGTATATATATATTATTATAAAATACAAAAAATAAGTAATTTAAATTAAATAAAAAATGTAAAAATAATAATAAAAAAAAGATATATATCTATATGAAATTTTATTCTAACTGTATTTTGATATTAATATATATATAATTATATCAAAATACACTTAGAATGAAATTGTATATATATCTATGTATATAGAATACGAACTATACATATGTCCATATACAAAATTACATAAATAATTATATAAATATTCACGTAGACTTCAAATATATAAATATACATATATATTTAAATTCTACGTGTGTATTTATGTAATTTTTTTACATAATTAAGTAATTTTATTGATTGCAATTTAAGGGACCTGCCTGCCAACCCAGGTCGAAAGTTCAGAGAATTTAATTTGTTAGCATTGTATTTTACCCTGTAACGTTCTACGACACCCTAAAACCTGTACATGGGGGGTACTGTTTTACTCGGGAGACTTCGCTGAACACAAATATTAGTGATTCAAAACAGTAAATCATATCACAGCGATGATATTGTCAGTGAAAGTGACTTTTTTTTTATTTTTCACACACAAACAGCACTTTTACTGATGATATAATTGTTGTGATACATTTTCCAGTTTTGAAACACTAATATTTGTGTTCAGCAAAGTCTCCTGAGTATAACAGTACCCCCATGTACAGGTTTTATAGCGTTTTTGAAAGTTACAGGGTCAAATATATGGGTCAAATATTTTTACATTGAAAATGGCCAGGTTGGTTACGTTGCCTTTGAGAGCGTATGGTAGCCGAGGAACCCCCATGATGGCATACCATTTGCAAAAGAAGACAACCCAATGTATTGCAAATGGTGTATGTCCAGTCTTTTTTAGTAACCACTTAGTCACAAACACTGGCCAAAATTAGCGTTCAATTTAGTTTTTTACTTTTTTCACACACAAACAAATATGAACTCTAACTTTGGCCAGTGTTTGCGATTAAGAAGCTACTAAAAAAGTCTGGACATATCCCATATTGAATACCTTGGGTTGTCTACTTAAAAAAAATATGTACATGTGGGGTGTTATTCAGAGATTTGAGAGATAATAGTGTTACAATGTCATTATTGATACATTTAAAAAATGTATGTTTTGAAACCGCAATATCCTACTTGTACTTATAGCCCTATAACATGCAAAAAAATAGCAAAACGCATGTAAACACTGGGTATTTTTAAACTCAGGACAACATTTTGAATCTATTTAGTAGTTTTTTCTATTCGCTTTTGAAGATGAGTAAAAGATTTTTCACATAAAAGTAAAAAAACATGTATTTTTTTAAATTTTTCATCATATTTTTTCATTTTTTTAAAAAAATTAAATTACATGAGATTATATAAATAATGGTATGTAAAGAAAGCCCCTTTTGTCCTGAAAAAAACAATATATAATTTGTATGGAACAGTAAATGAGAGAGCGGAAAATTACAGCTAAACACAAACACCACAAAAGTGTCAAAAAGATGCCTGGTCGCAAATGTACAACATGGCAAAAACAGTCCGGTCCTTAACCCTTTCAGGACCGCTGACGGTTCAGGACCGTCAGCGGTAAAACGTGCGTTTGGACCGCTGACGGTCCTGAACCGTCATAACGGTCTGGGGCTACTTACCTGATCGCCGTCGGTCCCACAGCGGCGATCAGCTCTCCTCCCGGTCCAGGGGGACTGCCTGTCTGCCCGGGCAGTCCCCCCTGGGCAGATCAGGACCCCACGGCCATGTGATCACTCGATCACATGACCGCAATAGGGGTCCATGTGTCTGCCTGCAGGGGGACTGTCTGTGCTGACAGGCAGTCTACCGGCAAGTGTAAAATAAAAAAATAAAGTGAAAAAAAACAATCAGTGTTAAAAAAATAATATGTGTATATATATATATGATATATATACATGTATTATATCTATATATACCTATATATAATATATGTATATATATCATATATATAATGTCATACTAAGTGTATTTTTATATTTATATATACGTATATTAATATAAAAATACACTTATATTTAAATTACACACAAATATATACAATATATATAATAACTATATATATGGTATATATATATATTATTATAAAATACAAATAATATGTTAATAAAAATAACAAAAAATAAAAATAATTTTTAATAATTAAAACAAATTTTTTTTTATATATATATATATATGCAATTTTATTCTAACAGTATTTTGATATTGATATATATATATACGAAATACACATATGTCCACATACATAATTACATAAATAATTTCATAAATATACACGTAGACGTCAAATATATAAATATGTATATATATTAAAATTATACATGCGTATTTATGTAATATTTTTACCTAATAAAGTAATTTTACTGATTGCAATTTGAGGGACCTGCCTGCCAACCCAGGCCGAAAGTCCAGATAATTTAATTTGCTAGCACTGTGTTTAACCCTGTAACTTTCTATGACACCCTAAATCCTGTACATGGGGGTACTGTTTTACTCGGGAGACTTCGCTGAACACAAATATTAGTGTTTCAAAACAGTAAAACATATCACAGCGATTATATTGTCAGTGAAAGTTTTTTGCATTTTTCACACACAAACAGCTCTTTCACTGAGGATATTATTGCTGTGATATATTTTACTGTTCTGATACACTAATATTTGTGTTCAGCGAAGTCTCCTGAGTTTTTTTTTTATTGAAATTTGTCAGATTGGTTAGGTTGCCTTTGAGAGCGTATGGTAGCCAAGGAATGAGAATTAGCCCCATGATGGCATACCATTTGCAAAAGAAGACAACCCAAGGTATTGCAAATGGGGTATATTCAGCCTTTTTTAGTAGCCATTTAGTCACAAACACCGGTCAAAGTTAGCATTTTTTTTTTTTTTTTTTTTTTTTTTTTAATTCTTTATTTTATTTGTGCAAGGGTTCAACAAGTCATGCTTATCATGCCAAAACAGCAAGGAAAACATGTAATGAAACATCATGTTACAATAGTCAGGCATTAGAGGGTCCTGCACATTTTATATATAATTGTCGCTTATCAAGTAGTTTGTCAGATCGTCTTATCTGAGAAGGTGTGATACAGGGTTAGGTCAAAAATTACAACTTGAAACAATAACAGGTTAATATCATAGATTAAGTTAATGATTAGCTAGGTAGTAACCACTGGGTATTTTCTTTTATAGAATGTAGAAATAGCTTATTTTATACATAAATAATCCCTGGGCATGGCATTTGCTAGTTATGAACAGTAGGTAACATACTGAATTATCATAAGTGACAGGGAAACATGTTGGCGAAGACTTAGGCTGGATCAAAGTAATAAAACCAGTGAAAACCGTGAAACTAATATGGAAAGGAAATATAATTAAAGCACAGTTTCCACTGGTTGTACATCTGCATTGCCTTAGAGAGATACTGCAGAGGCAGATATCCTGACTGTTAAGGGATGGAAGTAAAACACAGAAAAAAAAAAAAAAAAAAAAGGAAAAAGGCAACAACAACATAGCCTTGCATTAAAGCTTTGCATTGAGGGGCCTGTATGTCTCTGCCAGCGAGTGCTTAACCAATGCCTGCTGATGGTAGGTTGTTAGCCTTGGGGGACCTGAGTCCATCGTTCTGCAGGTGAGAGCCCCTCCGGTCCCAGATGCTTGTGTGCTTCTGTTCTGCCCTAATCGACAGTCCCTCGAGTCCTGTAGCTGGATCTTGGTCTCTGGGCTTACTCTGTGCTCTTGATCTGCGTTGCCTAATGTGAACCCTGCGACGGATTGGTTTGGAGCGTCGTGCAGAGAAGCCACTGCAAGATGGTAGGATGAGTGGTCGGTGATGGCGTGCTGCTTTGCGATTTGGTGCCTGGAGTGTCTGCCGGCGGTCCTGTCTGCAGGAGGGGTGTGTTTCTTTGTGTGCGCTGGATCGGTAAGTAGACGGTGCAAACTCTTTCCCCTTCACAGCGAATAGATTATTGCGGGTGGCTTTATTTTCCATGCGCTTAAAGAATTCCTGGCAGACTCGATCAAACCGAGCCTCAAAGTGCTCTCTCCAGGTCTGGATCTCAGGGCTTGGTGTTGGCTGCAGGGGTTGCTGCTTAGCGGCCATCTTTGGCCTGATCTGAGGTCCCCACTCCGGCGGGTCAGCCATTTCGAGTAGGTATGTAAGATTCCCCAGTGGGGACCGGGATGACCCCCACCGGTCCAAAGGGGGGGGATGCGGGGTGTCAGGAGAGCTGCTGCTTATAGCGGTCCCCATGGTGGGAGATCGGCCGCCTCCCCCTACCACTAGGCCGCTTTCTTCGCTAGGCCGCATTTGTGGAGTGTGGTTTTTCTCGGTAAAAGATTATAATTCAGGTGTCCACTCTCCCCTACTCGGTTCAGACAGTAGTTATAGTTGAGCAAGACTGCTATAGTCGAGATTTTGGCCAATATTAGCCAATATTAGGTTGATTTGAGTCAGAGCTCTCTGCATGTGCGTCTGGCTAGCTCGGCTGTCGGGCCCCGCCCCCCCGTTTTTTGCATTTTTAACACACAAACAAATATAAATGCTAACTTTGGCCAGTGTTTGTGACTAGGTGGCTACTAAAAAAGACTGGACATACCCCATTTTGAATACCCTGGGTTGTCTACTTTAAAAAAAATATGTACATGTTAGGTGTGTTTCGGGGATTTATGACAGATAACGGTGTTACAATGTCACTATTGATACATTTAATATATATATATATATTGAAACAGCAATTTCCTACTTGTATTTATAGGCCTATAACTTGCAAAAAAAAGCAATAAAGCATGTAAACACTGGGTGTTTTTAAACTCGGGACAAAATTTTGAATCTATTTAGCAGTTTTTTTCATTAGCTTTTGTAGATAAGTAAAAGATTTTTCAAGTAAAAGTCCAAAAACATGTTTTTTTTTTAATTTTTCACCATATTTTATTATTATTTTTTAAATACAATATATGACATAATACAAATAATGGTATGTAAAGAAAGCCCTTCTTGTCGTGAAAAAAACAATATATAACTTGTATGGGAACCGTAAATGAGAGAGCGGAAAATTACAGCTAAACACAAACACCACAAAAGTGTTAAAACTGCTCTGGTCCTTAACGTACAAACATCGCAAAAACAGGCCGGTCCTTAAGGGGTTAAGGGGTTAAAATAATAATTTAAAAAATAATAATAAAATGCCCACCCCCCACCAAGGCTCTGCAACACATTCTGCATCACACACACACACTGCATTCATACACACACACTGCATTCATACATACACACACACACTGCATTCATACACACACTGCATTCATACACACACTGCACTCATACACACACTGCACTCATACACACACTGCACTCATACACACACTGCATTCATACACACACTGCACTCATACACACACACACTGCACTCATAAACACACCGCACTCATAAACACACTGCACTCATACACACACACTGCATTCATTATATATGTAACGGACTGTTTCGCTCAGAAGGGGATAAAAAATGTTTAGGCGATAATCCCCTTTTCCATAGACCAGCAGCTATTGCAAGCACCAATCTCCCGAACTGCAAACTGTACAAATTCACCAACTCCCGAACTGGAAACACACGAACCCTGGAATCAGCCGAACAGGAAAAGCATACAATCCGCTTACACTCTTGGCAGTCAGCATACAATCCAATTCCCCCAAAAACGAGACAACACATCGGTTTGACAGTCAAGCAGAATCTGAGGTGCTGGCACACCCAGCCTGGTTTTTATTACAGTTGTTGCAAATACTGGTCCACCCCCAGGGAGGTATAAAACAACCAATCACATCACAGTTACATGCCACATATTCCCTCCCCTTATCCTGAGAGAAAACTCCATTACACATACAGTTAAAACATACTTTCTACCCAACTTTCATAACTCTAAAACTATACATCACATTCACATAAAAATACATATCCACAATCAATCCATTCAGGGGAACAACATATTAAAAAATGGCATGAATCAGACCAGGGGTTCAAAAGTTAGTAAAGTATCTTTTAAAACCCCCTGCCAGCATGGCTTTCCGGCTCAGACCGGTTTTACAGAGCTCTCTCTCCTGGAGACAATGGAGAAGTAATCCAATTACCTCCCAGGACAGAGACAAGACTCCATTATGCACATGGGGACACAAAGACAGTAAAACACTTTAAAATACATAAAGTCACATTTTACACATAACACACAGAGCGAATAGCGCTCAGATTCTATTCACACAGTTCAATTGCCATGGAGCTAAAGTCTTTCCCATAGTCTTTCATTATATGAATAGGCTCCATGGCATAGCTATCTGGGGTATCACCGCTCACACAGGGCAAGTGCCGAATGACCTCACTGTATTTAAAGGGCCAGAATGAGTGACATGCACTCTGTTACGGCCGAATGCGTTTTTTAAAGGGCCCAATCTCCCAGGGCCATAGTCCAAAGGCAGCAGGCGGGCAACCAGGCTTCTCCAGTTCATAGTGGCGAGGTTGGTTTCGCCACACTTCTCCCCTTTACCAATTAGACTAACAGGGTACCTGACCTCCTGCCGGTCAGTACCCTGGTTAGTCCAGCAACCCACCCACAAAGCAGAAACCGCAGTAGAGCCCACCCACCATAACTGGTTACTACACCTGGGTGGAGGAGAACTTTGTCCAGGTCTTGGTGTCTCATCACGGCTGTGTGGGGGACTGGTAGTCTGTCTTGGTGGGTTGCTGAGTGGGCAGAGACCTGCGGTACTCTGCCCTGGTGCCAGTACTACCGCGGAAGTAGCCTGGTTGGAGCCTGGTTGTGGGAGGGAGAAACCGACTGTCTCCCCTCTGGATACACCGCTCTGTGGCTGGGGGACAGGACCGACCGTCCCTACCCCTTGTGCTGTAAGTGCAGAGACTACGGTCCCATCTGCACAGTTGTGGGGCTTAACATCTCCCCTTGGTGGGTTAGGCTGCCGCTGGAGAGAGGGGGTAACAAGCTCCTCTCTCTGGACGGTAAACTGACGCTGGGTAGAGGGGTTAGCAGGCTCCTCTCCCTGGCACTCTCTCTGCTGGTGGAGAGGGGGACCAGCTGTCTCCCCTTTCATTATTTTGTCCTGCTGCTGGGGTATGAGACTGACAGTCTCTGCCCCCTGCAGGACACTCTGCTGCTGGAGAAGAAGGACGGCACCTTCAGCTCCCTGGGGTGCACACTGCCGCTGGGGAGGAAGGGCGGCACCTTCAGCTCCCTGGGGTACACACTGCCGCTGGGGAGGAAGGACGGCACCTTCAGCTCCCTGGGGTACACACTGCCGCTGGGGAGGAAGGACTGCACCTTCAGCTCCCTGGGATACACACTGCTGCTGGGGAGGGAGGATGACACCTTCAGCTCCCTGGGCTACACACTGCCGCTGGGGAGGAAGGACAACACCTTCAGCTCCCTGGGACTCATGCTGCCGCTGGGGAGGAAGGACGGCACCTTCATCTCCCTGGGATACACACTGCCGCTGGGAAGGAAGGACGATACCTTCTGCTCCCTGGGACACACACTGCCGCTGGGGAGGAAGGACGATACCTTCTGCTCCCTGGGGTACACACTGCCGCTGGGGAGGAAGGACGGCACCTTCAGCTCCCTGGGACTTACTCTGCCGCTGGGGAGGAAGGACGACACCTTCAGCTCCCTGGGATACAATCTGCCGCTGGGGAGGAAGGACTGCACCTTCAGCTCCCTGGGATACAATCTGCCGCTGGGGAGGAAGGACGGCACCTCCAGCTCCCTGGGACTTACTCTGCCGCTGGGGAGGACCGACGACACCAGCAGCTCCCTGGGTTACACACTGCCACCGGGGAGGAAGGACGACACCTTCAGCTCCCTGGGTTACACATTGGTGCTGGGGAGGATGGACAACACCATCAGCTCCCTGGGTTACACACTGCCGCTGGGGAGGACGGACGACACCAGCAGCTCCCTGGATTACACTCTGCCGTTGGGGAGGAAGGACGACACCTTCAGCTCTCTGGGATACACACTGCCGCTGGGGAGGAAGGACGGCACCTTCAGCTCCCTGGGCTTCCTTTTTGGCCAAATCTACTAGGGATTGCAGGTACTCTCCTACTAGTTTCCTGGCAAGCTGCACGGCTCTCTCCGGGGGGTTGGATCCAAAGCCAGACAGCACCTCATTAACCTCTCTGTCAAATTCCTCCTGAGTGTAGTCATATGCCATGCTTGCTCTGCTGAAGTTGATTCTTTTGTAGATAGGGTCGCTGTACGGGTACTAGCGTTGCCCTCAATTTGTAATCCACGGAATGGTGTTGCCCTGTAGCTGTCCTTCTGGGCTGTGGAAATGATCCCGCCGCTTGCCACCAATTGTAACGGACCGTTTCGCTCAGAAGGGGATAAAAAATGTTTAGGCAATAATCCCCTTTTCCATAGACCAGCAGCTACTGCAAGCACCAATCTCCCGAACTGCAAACTGTGCGAATTCACCAACTCCCGAACTGGAAACACACGAACCCTGGAATCAGCCGAACAGGAAAAGCATACAATCCGCTTACACTCCTGGCAGTCAGCATACAATCCAATTCCCCCAAAAACGAGACGACACATTGGTTTGAGGGTCAAGCAGAATCTGAGGTGCTGGCACACCCAGCCTGGTTTTTATTACAGTTGTTGCAAATACTGGTCCACCCCCAGGGAGGTATAAAACAACCAATCACATCACAGTTACATCCCACATATTCCCTCCCCTTATCCTGAGAGAAAACTCAATTACACATACAGTTAAAACATACTTTCTACCCAACTTTCATAACTCTAAAACTATACATCACATTCACATAAAAATACATATCCACAATCAATCCATTCAGGGGAACAACATATTAAAAAATGGCATGAATCAGACCAGGGGTTCAAAAGTTAGTAAAGTATCTTTTAAAACCCCCTGCCAGCATGGCTTTCCGGCTCAGACCGGTTTTACAGAGCCCTCTCTCCTGGAGACAATGGAGAAGTAATCCAATTACCTCCCAGGACAGAGACAAGACTCCATTATGCACATGGGGACACAAAGACAGTAAAACACTTTAAAATACATAAAGTCACCTTTTACACATAACACACAGACATTTCACATATCCCCAGATAGCTGGGATCTGAGCGCACAAAACTACCAAAAAGCGCTCAGATCCTATTCACACAGTTCAATTGCCATGGAGCTAAAGTCCCATAGTCTTTTATTATATGAATAGGCTCCATGGCATAGCTATCTGGGGTATCACTGCTCATACAGGGCAAGTGCCAAATTACCCCACTGTATTAAAAGGGCCAGAATGAGTGACATGCACTCTGTTAGGGACGAATATGTTTTTTAAAGGGCCCAATCTCCCAGGGCCATAGTCCAAAGGCAGCAGGCGGGCAACCAGGCTTCTCCAGTTCATAGTGGCGAGGTTGGTTTCTCCACAATATACACACACTGTAAATAAATATTCAATTAATATAATTTTTTTAGGATCTAATTTTATTTAGAAATTTACCAGTGGCTGCTGCATTTCCCACTCTAGTCTTATACTCGAGCCAATACGTTTTCCCAGTTCTTTGGGGTAAAATTAGGGGCCTTGGCTTATATTCGGGTCGGCTTATACTCGAGTATATACGGTAAGTTAGTTTGAAAACCTTTGGAGTCCTGGGAGTGCTATCTCTATGCTACCTTGTTATATTGATGCTGACAAGCACCAGGCAACGACACCAGTAAGTTGTTGTGCAAGACTAATTTTTGTGTGTGTATATATATATACACACACTAATAAATAAGGTGATGTGGCACTCTAGGTAATAACCGGTCTTGGATCACCAGCACCCCAGTAGGAGCTCGCTGAAAGAGGGATTTGCAGTCAGTAGAATCAAAGAACAAACCACGGGCTTCACAATGTTGGTGCTCAACATTGTGAAGCTCATATATTTTCTTAGTTGTGTGTGTGTGGGAGGGGTGGGGGGCAGGGATTGATAGGAGAGCAGTTATAGAAGGTGTGAAACGATGTGCTATCTAAAATGTTTCATCTATGCCTTAACTTGCAATTTGGCTAACACTATGCATGGATGACATTTTGCAATCTAAGTGACAACAATTTTTTTGTTGATCTCGCAGGTGTGCTTTAACTATTCTGTTCAGTAAGGTGGCAATATTTCAGATAATTAGAATTGACAGTCTGTTCTCTTTTAAATTATTATTTTATTGGCACACATAAATCTTACAATCACGTGAAATATAAATGGTTATGTTAATATATAGCAAATAACTTTTCAAAAATGTATATGCTTGTAGGAGAAAAATCCATGAAATTACCATAAACGTCATCACTTTGTTTATGCAACCCTACACACACCTCCCTGTATGTGGCTTACACAGCCTTCCTAAAAACCTCCTGTAAAGTGAGATCTAATGTTTACACTTCCTTTATTGCACAGTCTGTTTAATTTAGAATTTCATATCTCCTGCACTCGTAATTGCTTGCTAGACTTTCCAGAATCCACCTGTGTGTGATTAAATGTATTATAGTTTATTGTTTCTTTTTCAAACAAACCTTGACACAATGTTGTATTAGACATTGGCGCATACATCATATCAGGTACACATACTTTCTCAGAGTGGCAGATATTTTGTACCTTATATTGCATCAGTAGAATTAAGTAACTTAAATTAAATTACATAAAGTAAAGAAAGCTAACACTGGATACCATAATAAGGTATAATAACTTGATATAATATATATATATATATATATATATAAATATATATATATATATAAAAATACATTCATATTAATGGAGTAACTGAGTTATTGTGCCTTCTAAGAAGCTGCCACATGGTTAGAGTTTCTCCCTGGACAACTTGGGAAGGGGGAGCAATGACTGCTGCCCATCAGTGGCATCTCCAGGATTCATATTTAGGGGGGCACATGAGGGGCCAGGGACAAAAGTAGGGGGGCAGTTATAAAACATGTATATATGTGTGTGAGTACACATATAAATATAAATATATATATATATATATAGATAATATAAAAAATAGTAATGGGAAGCATTTCAGGTCTGAAATCCATGTAGAAAAAATATTTATTGTATTTCCATCAAATAACTGTGCAAAAATTGTAACTCAACATTTGACCCATTCGGGTCTTTATCAAGATCAGTGTTAAGTGCAATGTGAGAATATATAAGAAAAAGAATAAAGCACTTACCAATACAGTGTCAGGACAGCACGAAGAGTGATTGAACTCGGAAGTGTCGGAAACCCACATGAGTGAGGTGTATGTGACGTGCTCTGCGTGGTTGCTATGCAACCAAACGGCAATCAACCAGCAATCAGGAGCCGTGGTTGCTAAGCAACAGAAAGAAACAACGATACTGAGTACCGGGGATCTAATAAGGAGGGTCTAGCAATTGAACAAGGTCTAGTGTAGACACCTATAGGGAAAGATAAAGGAGGGAATGGGACAGGGACAAAACCAAATGTAAAAAGGGTGGGATGACAAAGTTAAAAAATCAGACAGTAACAAAGTTAAAAAAAACTGTCAATAGTGACTATAGTGATACGGAAGAAAAAACACACGTAAGTGTGAAAAAAAGTAGAAATATGAAGGGTAGACAATCACCCCCTAAATCCCAATAGGTGTCAGAGTATACATAATATATGATATAAACACAAACCAAAAGTTAAATGCATAGTTAGTAATAACTGTATAAATAAACAAATAAAAAAACACAATTATAATGACCAATTTGCATATCAACATTAACCCCTTAAGGACAGAGCTTCGGAAGCTTGTCTTTCACTTTATGACAACGGCATTTTTTGCATTTTTTGCTGTTTGCGTTCAACTGCAATTTGCATTTGACTAATTTATTGCACCAACGCATATTATATACCGTTTTTTAAAGGACAGAAAGGGCTTTAATTTGATGTAACATATATATATATATATATATATATATATATATATATACATGCTTATTTATTATAAAAAAAATACAGAAAAATGCAAAAAAAATGAAACATTTTGTGTTTTTTTTACAGTTTTTGCAATAATAATGTGGTCACAATTAGTGCAGGTTAAGGAAAGTAATTAAAAATAAATTCATTTAGTTGTTCTGATTTACAGAATATATCATGTGTCTGGGATTTTAAGTTTTTTTGGTAGTTACAGGTCACAAAGCACAAGGAGTAAAATAAACTTTTAATGTGGAGCGATTTTAGAATTTGGTATGTTTGTCTTGTGAGCTTAATAGCCATAAAAGAAAACAAAAGTGCCACACAAAAGTATATATTTATATAAAGAAGACACCACAGGCTATTTACCTAAGCTTGTTTTTACACTTTCTACATAGCCATTTTACCGCCAACCTCTGCTAAATATTGGAGTAAAATTGTTTTTTTGGGGGGTTTTCGCACACAAACTTATAACAAAGAACTTCTCATGTGTATTTTGTAAAGTTGGTGTGTGCTATTCCTGTACAAAGTTTTATTATGTGTTCAGTTACTTCTGCTGAGTACAACGGTACCCCCATTGTATGTCTTTGGCACTATTTCGTGACGCTACAGTGCCATATAGGAGAACAGTGGGGTGATGAAAGTAGGAAGGTCACAACAGACAAGACCCAGTGGAGCGCTAATAAAATAAATTAACTCACCCTTATATTAAGGGATATGTAATATGAGAGAATCTAGAGGGAAAGAAATATAATAGAAACAATTGTGTAGTATATATGGACTTGTTATTCTTAGAGAGAAGGATTATGGTGTAACACACTCACATGGTACAGAGCCTGACAGAGATAGGCTCAAATCATAAGCGCAGGGGTATTTTAAAGCAAACACCAGGCTTCTTCAATGGCTGTATGGCAATCCTCAAAGAAAGGGAGAAAAAGGGGACAATGGACCAAAGTCCTAGTGTATTATCCTCAACCCAGAATGGTGTCAGAACAAATACAAATGCTTGCTCACCTTTAAGAGAGCCAATCCAAACTGGGCTCTCAGTGTAATAGATAGTGTGCCTTTAAGAGGGCACTACTCTTCTTTTTAGCAGGAAAGTAGATGCAGGTCGTAGGCTCAAATATAAAAAACTAATTTATTGTAAAACACTTACATAAAATATAAATAAAAAGTTCCCATAAAATAATGGTGCAAAAATGAGTCCTCTTCCGAGACGCGTTTCGCCTTATGCAAAGGCTTTTTCAATCGGTATCCTGCTCGTGTCTTCCTGCTTTTTAAATACCCAGAGAGTCCTTTCTATTGGTTCCTACTGTCTTCCGGATAGCCAAATATGGCAAGGGGTATTCCAATCAGCTGTTGTGGATTTTCGTAATTCCGGAAGTGACGTATCGCCCTTGCCGCAACGTCACTTCCGTTTCGATAGTAGCCGCCATATTGGTCATTGGCAAGCATCAAACTCATTCTCATAGCATATAGGAGACCTGTCCTTTTCAGTATTCACAGTAGAATTTTGAGAGACGGATTTAATGAGCCTATGCTTCCATTTGGGGTATTATAACAGTTTGACTGTTCAAAAAAACCCCACAAAGGCCTTTCTAAAGCTTATTTTAAAACTTTTTTTAACGTTAACCCCTAGTTAGCCTAACACTAAATCCCCCAATTCCCCACTAACTTCCACCCTCCCCAGCTAGCTAAATTTATAATTTTCAAATATTTAAATTAATTAATAAAATAAATTTAACCCCTGAGGGTTAAAAAAAAAAAAGGAATTAACCCTCAGGGGTTAAAAAAAATAATCAGATCATAGTAAAATGTAATTCCTGCCAATTGATCACTGTAGTCAGTGATCAATTGGCAGGGAAGTGGTTAATTTTTTATTAAAATGGGTAAAGGGGGGTGGGATTTTAATTTTACTTTTTTTTTTTTTTACACCAGGGGGCAGGATCAGCACTGATCCGTCTCCCTGCACTTCACACTGAACCCGGAAGTGCAGGGAGGCTGAGGTGAGTATACAGAGCACATGTGCTCGCTCTGACATGCTGTCAGAGCGGACACATGTGCTGGGGCAGCCGGATCCGGTGCTCCCGGTCTGCCTCTAATACAGAGGCAGACCGGAGCACCATTAACCCCACGATCGCCGAGGTCCGTCACTCGTCATTAAGGCAATCCCTTGAGTGACGGACCTTGTCCGTCACTCGTCCTTAAGGGGTTAAACAACACGCTGTCAAACTGGTAATATATATATGCATAACTCATTTTCTGCACAATACACAATAAACAAGTATTTAAACAATCCTAGATATGTTACTGAGATTCTGCCGTGATCCTGTCTCAAGCGATGCGTTCAATGTAAACCCTGCCAATAAAAGAAGAGAACTGTCAAACAGACAAACCAAAACCAATCTAGGATCTTTGCATAACAATATCAAATGGCATGATAAGGGGCAACGGACCAGCGAAAGAGGAAAAGAGCAAAAGAACAAAAACTACAGGATCTATAAGCATCAAAGCAACCCATTCGTGGCCCAGCATAGTTAGGTCTAGATATCCAATGGGATCTTCCTAAACTTGTTGGAAAAATAGATAATATATAATGGTTAATAATCCAAAAAAATTACTTCTCATTGACAGAACAGTACTGGAGGTCACTAAATCTATACCGTAAGCAAAATAATGTCAAAAAGTATCAACTTTGCACATAAATACATCTCACTAACCAGATGGACATCTATGGCAAAAAACAGGCAACAAACTATCAAAAAGAACTTATTATATACAAAGAAATTATAAGGACCAACAAATTTATGAAAAAGGTCAATCCATCCAATTTAAAGTAACATGCAGTAAATGAGATTTTCACAGTCCTTTTGGAGTCACTGTTTCCGGTTGATGTATCCAAAAGGCCTCATGTTGTAGTAATAATTTTGACCTGTCACCACCGCGTGGTAGTGTAGGAACATGGTCGATGGCAATTAAACGTAATGTAGGTAAATGATGTTGCACTGCCTAAAAATGTTTGGCTACCGGTTTCTCAAGTTAAAAACGAACAACGTTTCAGTCCATAAAATATATATAATCCAGAGAAAAAATTTAGAGCACTCGCTGGATTTTCCATAAATCAGTGAAGTGTATTCAATTTCATATGTGAAAAATGGTATAGGTCAAAACGTTGATTTTTCATATGCAAAATTTAATACACTTCAATGATTTATTGAAAATCCAGCGAGTGCTCTAATTTTTCCCTCTGGATTATATACCTAGTGCAGTGCAGTGCAGCACCACGGTTTGAATACTGTTTTTTAATATTTAATTTTGGGCAGAGTGCCAGATAATATTTTATATATATATATATATGAAAATGTATATATATATGAAAAATGTGTGTATGTATATGTATATATATATATATATATATATATATATATATACATACACACACACACACACACACACACATACACAGGGCATGACAAATCACTGTCGCCAGGTCGCCATGGTGACTAGAAATTATGCCCTGGCACCTGGGATTTATCAACCCTTTGTTAAGCGGTGCAGGAAACATTAAAGCCCGCCGCCACGGGGAGTGAACAAGCTTACTGACACACACAAGCTCACTACAGACAAGCTCACAGATACACACAAACTCACTAGAGACAAGCTCACTGACACACAAGCTCACTGACACACAAGCTCACTGACACACATGCTCACTGACACACATGCTCACTACAGACAAGCTCACTGACACACATGCTCACTGACACACATGCTCACTGACACACATGCTCACTGACACATGCTCACTGACACACATGCTCACTGACACACATGCTCACTGACACACATGCTCACTGACACACATGTTCACTGACACACATGCTCACTACAGACAAGCTCACTAACACACTTGCTCACTACAGACAAGTTCACTTAAACACATACAAGCTCACTACAGACAAGCTCACTGACACACACACACAAGCTCACTCACTTTAGAAGGGGCTGTGGTGAAGTGTGTGTAAATATATAAGAGTCTATTTATGGTGTACTGTGTGTAACTAGGGGCTGTAATGTGAGCACATGCTCAAGTATAGGAGCTTTGGAGATTGTGTGTGTGCTGAGAAGACCTGTAAAGTGTTTTCGTGTGCATCTAGGGACTGCAGTGTTTGGGTTACACTGTGTACTTATTAAGGAGCTGTAGTGTGTATGTCATGGGGTGTGTAGGTGTGTATGATTCGGTGTGTAATGGGGTGAAGTATGTATGTGAGTGAGGAGATGATGTGTGTGTCATGTATCCTTTGTATCCATGTGGCACAAATGTAGATAATTACCTTCCGAAGATCGAGGGCAGTGCCGCTCGGCAGTCTTCTGCCATGATGCCTGGCTTGTGCGGCATGTCGGTGCATGCCTGTCGCTGTGGAACCACGCAATTATATAGCCCCATGTTTGTCCACGGTGAAGACGACATCGACGTGCTGGTGATGTCATGCAAAAGACGCACACGCACGTTTAGGGGTCAAAAGCTAGGTACAACCAATCGGATCTGCAAGAGGGTTATTTAAACTCACTTATTCCTTAGCTCATTGCCCTGTCATGGTTTCCCTTAGATGGTTATCCGAGTGTGTTTTCCTGATTGTGTTTTTCTGTTTTTTGACTTTAGCTTTGTTTTGACTTCCCTCAATTTCTGCTACCCTTGAGTTTTGGCTTTTCCTTATCGCTGTGTCTCGTTCTGTGTCCCTGATCTCGGCTAGTTTTCTGACTATTCTAAGGTACGTTAAGTCCGGCCATTCTAAGGTCCGGTAAGATGTTACCCTTAGTTCTAGGGTGTGATACTATTCTGCATGCTGGATCAATATATTCCTGACATTACGACATGGCCATAGATCCTGCAGATATGTGTCAGCACATAGTAGCTTGTGAGAGAAAGCTAGAGGAGAATGATCACCGTACGGCTCATTTGCAGCCTAAGGTCCCTTTGGCAGGTACACCACCACCTACTGCACCTACTATCACCCTATGTTCACCCCCGCATTTTGAAGGTAATATTCATGAATGTCGGAGATTCCTTAATCAAATTGAGTACCATTTTAAAGCCTCACCTGGGTCTTTCCCCACGGATAGAGCTAAAATTGGGTACTTAATAAACCAACTACAAGGTAAAGCCTTAGCATGGGCCAATCCATTATGGGAAAGTAATAAGACTGTTACCCATAATTACCAGGAATTCCTTGTGGAATTCAGATTAACGTTTGAAGCATTGGGAAGGGAGAGCAATGCCTCCACTGTCCTACTGCATATCAAGCAAGGGAACGGGTCTGTCTCAGAGTATGCCATAGAATTCCGCACTCTGGCTTCTGAGGTAAACTGGACCAATAACGGATTAATCACCGCATTCTTAGACGGATTATCCGAAAATATCCTTGGTGAGATTGCAGCCAAAGAACTACCAGGGAGATTAAATGAATACATCACTTACGTGATGCATATAGATAATCGACTTAGGAACAGGGAGATAACTAGAAATAGAACCAGCCATATGAATATCTCATTGGTGCCTCGCTTCTCTAGTCCTGGTGTTTCTGGCCCTCCTGTGCAGTCTGAAATGGAACCTATGCAGTTTGGGGTTATGTGACTGTCAAAGGCAGAAAGACAGTTTAGGAGAAAAGAGGGCCTTTGCTTATACTGTGGCAAGAAAGGACATATGAGAAATGCTTGTCCCATACGTCCGGAAAACTTGCACACCTAAGAACCATAAGGGGACTGGTCTTAGGTGTGATGGATATGTCCCCTGGTACTACCCAAAGTAGATTTCTCCTTAATATTACTGCTCTATGCAGCAAGAAAAGTTTTTCATGCAAAGCCCTGATGGATTCAGGTGCTGCAGGAAACTTTATCGACATGCAATTTGTCAGTAAACACCTCCTATTCATCAAGGAGAGATCATCACCCTTGGTCATCGAGGCCATTGATGGGAGACCTCCCTCTAATTACCCACGACTATGACTATTACTGTTACTATAGGAGCGTTACATAAAGAAATCATTACATTTCAGATAATTGCTTCCCCTTCTTGTCCCATTATACTAGGATTCCCATGGCTTGTTAAGCATAATCCTCATATAGACTGGGCTAAGGGGGGAATACTGGAATGGGGTAAAGAATGTAGTGAGAGTTGTATGTTACCCATTACTAAAAGAGTGGGCATCGTGCTCTACCTACTCCTACACCTCAGCCTACCGGAATTCCTGTGCAGTACTGAGAGGTTAAAGAAGTGTTTAGTAAAAGTCACACCGATATGCTACCTCCTCAAAGATCTTTTGATTTCTCCATAGATTTGTTACCCGGCACTATGCCCCCTAATGGGGCAGTGTATGCCTTATCACCACAGGAAAGTAGGATTATGGAGGATTACATTAAAGAGTCTCTACAAAAAGGTCAAATACGTAAATCTTCTTCATTTGCAGGTGCATGGTTCTTTTTTGTATCCAAGAAAGATGGAGAGTTATGGCCATGGATTGATAATACAGCATTGAACAAGATCACCATCAAAAATGCTTATCCTATTTCCCTGATCTCAGAATTGTTTGACAGATTCCAGGTCACTAAGGTGTTTACCAAACTCGACCTTAGGAGTGCTTACAATTTGGTAAGGATTAAGAAGGGTCATGAATAGAGAACTGCATTTAACTCGAGAAGTGGTCACTATGAGTATCTTGTCATGCCCTTCGGCTTATGCAATGTTCCGGCTGTATTTCAGGATTTCATTAATGATGTTCTCAGAGACTACATTTATACTTTTGTATTAGTGTAACGAAATCCCTGTTTAACAAGCCTCAGAAACAGCATTTTGTTTGACCATGCGTATTGTGCTTAATCCGTATAATACTAAAGGACCGAATAAAACTACCGAAGCACTCGACCTCTCACTGAGGTCGTGTGCCCCTCATTTACCTCCCAGATCTTGCGGTTAACCGCAAGTTAATTAATGAAAAGCATGGTGGCCCTCGTTCGTTTGACGAACACGTGGCGGTCGCCATTTTAAAACCGTCGAATGCTCAGCGGTGGAAAGGCAACAATCCTCTGGAACTATTTTCGGACACTTATTCCGCCACCCACCGCTGATAAGTACGAAGTCCTCGGTTATACGGGTAATATCTCCCGAACATATTAATCTCCTTGCCGTTCGGGACTTTCTTTCACCAAAGACCTACCGACCCCAGGTAGCTACAGTTATGGAACTCTCTTCGGATTGAATTGCACTAACAACTGGTGAACTTGGACTTTGCTCGACGTTTTTGAGAACTGTGTTCGTGGGATCTGAGTGCTATTCGCCTATAATATGCGCTCAGATCCAAGCTATCTGGGGGTATGTGGAATATGGGGATTATGTTCGGTGAAATATAAGTTATATATTTTAATACTGATTTGTTATAAAATAAAAAGAACATGTTTCTCTCTGCCCGGAGATAATTAGGTTCTCTTCAACCACTTAAGTTAATTATCTCCAGGATAGAGAGGAGGGGTTACACTCTTCCTGTGGGTGTGTGTAATATTTGTAAAGTGCATTGATTGGTTCTGTATATTTTGTTACAGTCATCCACAAGGTCCCATGTGGGAGTGTCCTTGCTGGAAGACCATCATAAAAGGGAGTTTGGCCATCAATAAACACATTCGTTTTACCCCTTCATGAAGTCTCGACTCATGTTTGGGGAATTGGGAGCTATAATCACTACTTCACTCTTTTCAGCTTGGATTTCGGGAGACGCTACAAGGATCAGCGCTGCACAATTAGTATATCTGGATGATATTCTCATTTATTCCCCTGATCTCCAGACTCACCATAGGCATGTGAAGCAAGTATTGTAAACTTTGCTTAAAAATGGGCTACATTGCAAAAGATATACGGGTGTAAAGAGGCCACAAATGGTGGAATAACGTCTCAAAAGCATGAAAAGAATGACAAATGGTATACAACATGCAAAAAGGGAAAAGAGAAACAAAAAGATGAAAAATGCACAAAACATCTATTTCACTTGGATATCATTTAGGAGCATGCAGTGTTGTCAATATGCTAAAGGAATCATGCACATTTTGTGCAATGTGGTCTCATTATTAATTTATGTCATATTTAAAGGGACAATATAAAGATTAGACCCTCACATACTGTACCTATTGTTTTCTAAACTGAGTGCCATTACAATTCAGACAAAAAACAACCAGTCACATTGCTGGGACTGAAGATACAAAATAAACAAAAGAAAAAGATTTCATGGATTTTACTACTATAGAGAAATGTTTGCCATTGTTCCAAATAACCAACACATTTCAGAACAGTGGTAATATGATATAGAAATTAGTTTTGTTTAGGGATCCAGTTTCAATAAAAACTGCGTAAAGATAATACTGTGGTAATACTATCTTGCAGAATACCTTGCAATTAAAATATCTTACGCACAACACATGCTTACAGTAGGGAAGCACAGCACAAACCTGATGGTAGTGGGTGAACCAAGTGTTAAATGAACACTCCAAGTACCATAACTTACTGTGCCCTGGCACCTCTGCACCACCTCCATTTGCCAGTGGAGGCATGACTGGTTTGATCGATTTAAATCCTTTCGATTTATTAATTTATCGTTGACATTTATAAAGTGGAAACATATTTTACGGTGCTGTACAATTGGGAAAAAGTCAATACAATCTAAGGGGGAGGGGGGAGGGGAGTAGAGGGGGAAGTAGAGCAGAATAGACATTTGTGTTGTATACAATTAAAATTTTTGCCAACCAAATTCTATCAGCTAAAATATTAATAACTACATTTAACTGCAAGTTCTAACTATTACAGTAGTAAACTACAGGAAAACTTGTATAATTACTATAGTATGTTAATAAGGTAGTAACAGAAGTAAAATACATTTGGTGGAGTGTCTTCCAAATTTCAGTCCATACCTTAAAGTTGCAGCATAGAAATGAAGACGCTTTATTTCAGATGGATTGTGGAATTGGGCCTTAAATTTGCGGTGTAGAAATCAAGTGGCTTTGCTCAATATCGAGCAAAACCAAAAAAACATCAGATTTTTTGTTTGTTTGTGTGGGTTAGATCAATCCAATTATGTTTATGAGCTGGTGAGTCAGTAATGAAATTGTTGTACTGTGCTAAGCTGTTACGCTTTCTTGTGCCACCATTGTTGAAACAGAGAGCCATTTCATCTATGACCTTGTTTAACTTAGGATCGTGGAATTAATTTCTCAGATGGTTAATGGTGGACTTGTTGGTTAAGCCTGGAGTACTTGATTGAACACTTATTATGCCTGTAATGTCATTGCTTAAAGAAAAACACCCAAAACCATAACTAATACAGCTTGCAGGGCTTAGAAATTTATGGATCTCTGGCAAAGGTAGTGAAGTAGTACCACAGCATTGATAAAATAATTTATATTGATTTAAATTCCAAAAGAAACATGTAGACACTAGTGATGTCCCGAACGGTTCGCTGGCGAATAGTTCCTGGCGAACATAGCTTGTTCGCGTTCGCCACAGATGGCGAACATATGCGATGTTCGGTCCGCCCCCTATTCGTCATCATTGAGTAAACGTTGACCCTGTACCTCACAGTCAGCAGACACATTCCAGCCAATCAGCAGCAGACCCTCCCTCCCAGACCCTTCCACCTCATAGACAGCATACAATTTAGATTAATTCTGAAGCTGCATTCTTTTTTTTTATTATAATTTTTTTGTGTGTTTATTATACATTATCCTCCATAGCCAGTAACCTGTGTTTATTATACATTATCCCCCATAGCCAGTAACCTGTGTTTATTATACATTATCCTCCCATAGACAGTAACCTGTGTTTATTATACATTATCCTCCCATAGCCAGTAACCTGTGTTTATTATACATTATCCTCCCATAGCCAGTAACCTGTGTTTATTATACATTATCCCCCATAGCCAGTAACCTGTGTTTATTATACATTATCCTCCCATAGCCAGTAACCTGTGTTTATTATACATTATCCCCCCATAGCCAGTAACCTGTGTTTATTATACATTATCCCCCATAGCCAGTAACCTGTGTTTATTATACATTATCCCCCCACAACCAGTAACCTGTGTTTATTATAGATTATCCTCCCATAGCCAGCAACCTGTGTTTATTATACATTATCCTCCAATAGCCAGCAACCTGTGTTTATTATACATTATCCCCCATAGCCAGTAACCTGTGTTTATTATACATTATCCCTCCCATAGCCAGTAACCTGTGTTTATTATACATTATCCCTCCATAGCCAGTAACCTGTGTTTATTATACATTATCCCCACATAGCCAGTAACCTGTGTTTATTATACATTATCCCCCCCATAGTCAGTAACCTGTGTTTATTATACATTATCCCCCATAGCCAGTAACCTGTGTGTATTATACATTATCCCTCCCATAGCCAGTAACCTGTGTTTACTATACATTATCTCTCCCATAGCCAGTAACCTGTGTTTATTATACATTATCCTCCCATAGCCATTAACCTGTGTTTATTATACATTATCCCTCCATAGCCAATAACCTGTGTTTATTATACATTATCCCTCCATAGCCAGTAACCTGTGTTTATTATACATTATCCTCCCATAGCCGGTAACCTGTGTTTATTATACATTATCCCTCCCATAGCCAGTAACCTGTGTTTATTATACATTATCCCCCCATAGCCAGTAACCTGTGTTTATTATACATTATCCCCCATAGCCAGTAACCTGTGTTTATTATACATTATCCCCCCACAACCAGTAACCTGTGTTTATTATAGATTATCCTCCCATAGCCAGCAACCTGTGTTTATTATACATTATCCTCCAATAGCCAGCAACCTGTGTTTATTATACATTATCCCCCATAGCCAGTAACCTGTGTTTATTATACATTATCCCTCCCATAGCCAGTAACCTGTGTTTATTATACATTATCCCTCCATAGCCAGTAACCTGTGTTTATTATACATTATCCCCACATAGCCAGTAACCTGTGTTTATTATACATTATCCCCCCCATAGTCAGTAACCTGTGTTTATTATACATTATCCCCCATAGCCAGTAACCTGTGTGTATTATACATTATCCCTCCCATAGCCAGTAACCTGTGTTTACTATACATTATCTCTCCCATAGCCAGTAACCTGTGTTTATTATACATTATCCTCCCATAGCCAATAACCTGTGTTTATTATACATTATCCCTCCATAGCCAATAACCTGTGTTTATTATACATTATCCCTCCATAGCCAGTAACCTGTGTTTATTATACATTATCCTCCCATAGCCGGTAACCTGTGTTTATTATACATTATCCCTCCCATAGCCAGTAACCTGTGTTTATTATACATTATCCTCCCATAGCCAATAACCTGTGTTTATTATACATTATCCCTCCATAGCCAGTAACCTGTGTTTATTATACATTATCCCCCCATAGCCAGTAACTTGTGTTTATTATACATTATCCTCCCATAACCAGTAACCTGTGCTTATTATACATTATCCCCCCATAGCCAGTAACCTGTGTTTATTTTACATTATCCTCCCATAGCCAGTAACCTGTGTTTATTATACATTATCCTCCCATAGCCAGTAATCTGTGTTTATTATACATTATCCCTCCCATAGCCAGTAACCTGTGCTTATTATAAATTATCCTCCCATAGCCAGTAACCTGTGTTTATTATACATTATCCCTCCCGTAGCCAGTAACCTGTGTTTATTATACATTATCCCCCCCATAGCCAGTAACCTGTGTTTATTTTACATTATCCTCCCATAGCCAGTAACCTGTGTTTATTATACATTATCCTCCCATAGCCAGTAATCTGTGTTTATTATACATTATCCCTCCCATAGCCAGTAACCTGTGCTTATTATAAATTATCCTCCCATAGCCAGTAACCTGTGTTTATTATACATTATCCCTCCCGTAGCCAGTAACCTGTGTTTATTATACATTATCCCCCCCATAGCCAGTAACCTGTGTTTATTATACATTATCCCTCCCGTAGCCAGTAACCTGTGTTTATTATACATTATCCCCCCCATAGCCAGTAACCTGTGTTTATTATACATTATCCCCCATAGTCATTTATCGTTGGACCTAGGCAGCATGATGTCTTAGGCCGGCCCAGAGAGTGAGTGAGTGAGTGAGTGAATAATATAATATATATGTTCAGAAACATATTAGTAATATATGTAAATCGGGTTCATGCAAAGAGGGTGAAAATGCATTAAAGAAAAACACACTTATTGCATCAAATTTACAAAGCCAAACTTTTAAAAGCTTTTAAAAGCTTTCCTCATTTCTTTCTCGGGATGAGGAATATATCGGTTGTAGACTGAGGATTTCCATCTGCCTAATCTTTTAATAATATGCACTGGAGTGTCAGTGTTGAAGGAGACCGATACAACCCAATCTTAGGAGTAGTGTTCTGATGTAGAAGATGAATTTAGCCGTAGTCAGAGGGATTCAGTGAGAGTAGTGGTGAAATGTGTGTGGCATGACTGAGTGTGGGTAAGTAAGAGTCAAGTATTTTAACTGGGCACTAGTTCTAGGTGGGATAAAGCGGATGGATGAGTAGTTTGGTTCGTTTTAGAGGTTTGTAGAGAAAGTATATAGTGATCATGATTTTTAGCGATATCCAATATTTTTAAGGTGGTCTCAAACAAACATAAAATGCTATATAAAATTTGTGGGAATATCGAATAGTCGTGTACAGTAAATCAGAGAGGGCTCAGAATATCGAACCATCAATTGGTATCCAACCTTGTGCAAATTGGGAGTTTGCGGTTGTGCAAATGGACTGTTTGCGGTTGTTTGCGGTGCGTTAAATGGGGAGTTTGGTCTGTCACTGTGAAGCGGGCGTAACCCTTACACTACCTGATCGATACAACATCAAAGCACGTTATTCCAAACAATTTAGGAATGCTAGGTGATTTATGCCCTTTATGGATTAAAACCAGACTTGAAGTCCCCTTGAAGTCCCCTTGAAACAACCTTTCCATCACTATTGTGGCCAGAAAGAGTCCCTGTGGGTTTTAAAATTCGCCTGCCTATTTAAGTCTATGGCGGTTCGCCCGGTTCGCCCGTTCGCGAACATTTGCGGAAGTTCGCGTTCGCCATTCGCGAACGGAACATTTTATGTTCGCGACATCACTAGTAGACACTGATATTTAAATTAATATTGGAGTATAAGCCTGATTAAATTTAGTAAAGAATATTTTAAGATAAATATGACATCATTTGAATATTGTGTATGTAAGGAGGACTGTATGAACTATTAATCTTAAGTATAAAAGTAAAAAAATCAATAGTTACATATAATAGTTACACACAGAGGACACTGATACACACATTTAAAAACAGTGTACACGTCACTCACATTTGCACATAGAGGGCACTTACACACATACACATTTACACACAGAGGACATTAACACACACAGTTACAAAAAGAGGACACTGACACACACACACACTTACACACAGTGGACACTGATACACATACTTGCACACAGAGGATAGTGACACACACAAACATTTACACACAGAAAACACAGAGGACACTGACATACACACATAGGACACTGACACACACAGTCACTGTCAGCCACACTTTCACTAATTTGGCACACATTGACAGACACCCTTGCAGACACACACACATGCACACACACGTACACATTGACAGACACACACACACTCACTGATTTGGCACACATTGACAGACACATTTACTGATACACACTCTTGCTGATTTGGCACACAGTGAAATACACACATACATTTACTGAGAGACACACCCTCACTGACAGACATATACACATTCTCTCACACACTCACAAATTATTATTATTTTATTACTTTTATTTAAATCCTCCCAGCCACCCTACCTGTGGGAGAGCTGGAGTGGTTTCTTTCCCTGGGGTCAAGTGGGGATCCTTTACCTGGTGTCCAGTGTGGGGCTTGTGTAATCTTCATGATCTTCCAGCACTGCTCCCTCACTGGTTAGTGATGCCGGGGCTGGAGTGACATCATAACCAGCATCACCGCAGGGCGCACTGCGTACTTGCGCGCGCAGGGCGCAGTGTGCAATCTATTGGATCCTTGGTGAGAAATTAATTTTAACTGTGTTTTAAAATGCAAGCTAAAATCTTTATAGTTTTGGCATTCAATTTTTCTTTTTGCAGAATGCTGCACCAAGCCCGTCTCTTTAGCCACTCCCCCTTTCTACAAAAAATTCCTTGTCAAATGTATGCACACAGCTCAGTCACTGACAGCAATAAATGATCTTAACTACAAAACAACCTGCATTAGAAGGAGAGGACACCCAGCAAGGCATGTAGTAAGGATATCACTGCCTGTTTGTAGTTTATCTGACTATCTGTAACCAGGTTGTCACTCAGTGCTATTGGGACAGAGAATGTGTGCATACTTTTGATAAGGAAGTCTTTCTGGCATGTGGGGCGTGGATAAGGAGGCAGGCTTATGGTACAGAATTCTTTGTGCAAAACCAATAGATTTTGAGCATGCCAATATACAGCATACTAACGTATCTATCAAATGCATTTTAAGTAGTATTAGTGCCCGGAGTGTTCTAACAATAATTCAGTAATAGTTAAATTCTAGCAATACATGTAATCCTCTATATTGTCTTTTTTATTTTCAAAATATTTCAATGATTATACTTACTTCCTTCTTAAAGCGGCACTGTCATGCCAAACTTACCTTTCCCCAATCGATTTCTCTTCTCTCCCTCTCTCAGGATCTGTTCTTTGTTTCTTCCTATCTGATCTTGTATTCTTTAAAACAATACAGGGGACCTATTTTCCCTCTGGCCCCCACCCATGAGCAGCGGGTTGGGGCCCTAAAGGACAATGGGGGGCCTATTGTCCCCCCACGGTCCCCACCCATGAGCTGCGGGTAGGGGCCCTATTGTCCCCCGGTCTCCACCCATGAGCAGCGGGTGGGGACCTAAAGCACAATGGGGGGACCTATTGACCTCCCTGGTCCCACCAATGAGCGATGGGTGGGGGCCATAAATGACAATAGGGGGGACCTATTGTCCTCCCCTGGCCCCCACCCATGAGCAGCCCTAAAAGACAATGGGGAGGGAGCTATTGTCTTCCCCCCAGCCTCCACCCTTGAGCGGTGGGTGGGGGCCCTAAATGACAATGAACAAACTCACTGTTTAGTAGACTCCTACTCGCAGCATAGTGAGTGGGGGCATTCGGGAGATTTCAATCTCCCATATGCTAATATGCGAGTCATATTGACCCCCATAGAGTGAGCTTAGGAACGAGGGCGCACAGCTTCTATCTTTACACATTACAAGGAGGGAGCTGCGAGCTGGTAGCTCCCTCCTTGTAATAAACAGGACAAACAAACTAACACTGACATTCGGTGTTTGTTTGTTCGTCTCAAATTTCTATTCATTCCTTCATCTTTCTGATGAATGAACAGATGAAATTCACGTCCGAATTTTGGACAATAGCGAATGCCCAAGTGTTTTACAGCGCTATCTAGTGTGGGCAGGTGACGCGTCTCACAGGGCCTTCATCTGCCCACACAAAGATGGCAGCGCCCAGGACCTAGGTGCGGGCACGAAATAAAGATTTAAAAATAGATAATATAGGGGGCTTAGGGGCATTTGAGGGTGACTAGGGGGGCAATTAGATGTAGTGGAGTCGGGAGGGGGGTTAAAAAAGCACAGATGCGGCCATCACAGTGCCGCTTTAAAACTTATTATCTTCAGCCCCCAAAAAGGCTTAAAGAAAAAGCCATTGAGTATGTTGCAAGTACTAAAATGAAAAAAGGATCAGATCACAAAACCCCCCAGAAAAAACACATACAAAATTTAATCCAAGTTAGCCCATTGAGGTCTCCACGTAGATTGAGCTTGCACGATGGGAAAATGTATCATAAAGGCTTTCAAACGCTATGCAATCTCAGAGTGCTCTGATAGGTTGACTTGTACGTTAACTAATCAGAGCACTCTAACAGGAAAGTCTCAGTTCTATTGTATTAAAAAAGTTAATTTACCTTGTACTAATGTGGGTCATAATGTGGGGTCAAAACCAAACCCCATAGGTTTTGTTGTAATTTATTTTTTAATAATAATAAGAGGCTTAGTCATTCAAAATTGCAGATCATTCTTTTATTGGGTTTGTCTGCTGAAATTCCATCTGGAATTTTATTTAGTAGGAATTAGAAAAGAATTGCCCCACAACACTCAATGTCTATTAACTGTTTTCAAATGAAAGTATTAAATGGAAGACAAAATTGGGGAGATGTTTGAAAACACCTCAATCAAGTTAACTGAATTCGAGAAGGTCTACGATTTTTGGTTATTTTTCCAGCTTTTCTATTTTATCCTGAGATGTTCAATTATTTTTAATTTCTCCACAATTCCCAACTTAATGAATATGTATTCATCACTTAGTTAATGCTCTTCTAAATGCTTCCTTTTGAGATGATCAACTTGTGCTAAAAAAATAAATAATTAAATAGAATAATTTTCATCCATCACCAGCGATAGCAATTCTTTCAGATGATTCCTGAGTGACACATTGTCAATTGTCAACGAACATGTTGCAGTACGCAGGCACTTCATCTCTAGGGTGACATTAAAAACATCACTTCAGGACAGACATTAAAATTGGAATGAGGAAATGAATATAATTTAAAATGAAAAAGAAAAAAAAAATCAATTTTATTTTCAGCAGTTTTATGCGTTATGTGGCCATTTAATCTCTCTCCATGCTGTGAATAAAAAATAAAGAAAGAAAGAAAAAAAAGTTGAACACTTACATATCTTTTGAGAAGTGGCCTCTATTAACCAGAATCCCCATTGGCATTTCTCACTATTAATGGAATGAAACTTTTAAAGAATTCACCTACTGCACAATTAGAAGGAGCATTGCCCCAGATGCTTGCATGAAACCAATATGGCACAAACTTGAATATGAAAATAATAGCCGCTTTTTCTGCTGTGTATGAGATTGAAATGCAAATAGATTTTTCCTTGGCCTGGGTGATAGAGCATGTTTGTATTTTTTACATCATGATTGCACTGACACAGTCATAAGGGTCTGGGCCATTTCATTTTCAGAGGTTATAGAATTTAATTGCTCAAAGCTATTGGCACTTTCCATTTTATTTCAAAATCTAAGAAGTCTTATGCACTATCATCTATAATTACAAAGCTGAAGTAAGAGAGTGCATTATGTAGATTTTCAGATCAAGGGAAAAATGTCAGTTCACATAGTACGGAGACTCAAGAGATCTACTTATTGAATAATGCTAGTGTAGTTTAAATAATATTTTTTAATGTTTTAGGATTGAACAATAAACAATAATAAAAAACAGTAGTGGTAATAATAATTATAATTTCATTTAGTTTTCATAATATTGCTGATGATATATGTAGCTATGTTTACTTAAAGGGACACTATAGTCATGATAACAACTACAGCTTAATGTAGTTGTTCTGGTTTCTACTGTCTGTCCCTGCAGGCTTTTTAATGTAAACACTGCCTTTTCAGTGTCATTACTGAGTAGGAACATCTCTAGTGGCAGTCGCTCAGACGTCACAGGAGGTACTTCCTGGGTCAGTGCTGCACAGTGTGCAGCACTAAAGTTCAGGGTCTCCATGTTCTGCATGGAGATGCTGAATGCTCCTCATAGAGATGCATAGGTTCAATGCATCTCTATGAGGAGAGGCTGATTGTTGCAGCATGGCATTTTTCCGCACATGAACGTAGCCTTATAAATGCTTTACTATGGGGAATTTATGTTTGTATTCCTGACACTAAATGGATTTAAGTGACAAGAGTCCCATTCTTTCAGCTGATAATTTTATCTGTACATTGAGTTAACTTGATCTCAGCCAGAATACATTAAAATCAGACGCAAATCCAGAGCTCAAACTCAGAAGGGGCACTGCTGGGCTTTGTAACTCTAAAAGGTAGACTTATACATCCACACAAATACAGACACAGAAATGTACAAATATGCATAGAGTGAAAAATATGTACACACATTTAGGCACGCAGCTTCTCATATGAAACTGACAATGATGCCTTGATTCCTGCCGGACAAAACAATTCCCTAACAAGTGGTGGCTCTGGCACTTTTACAACTGAGGAGCAGACAATCGGGGAAAGAGAGGGATTGATCCCTCAGATAGCCCATGCTGCCAGCAAGGCCTAAATTGCCCTGGCATTAGCCCTGGTGCTTCTCCTGAACCACCAATGATTAAAATAGAGAAGATGCTGGATGAGGCATGAGCATGGTGCAGAAGATCTTATGGAGTTGAGTAATAATTTGATTTGATCACTTGTGTTGTTCTGTTCATCTGCCTAGCACCAAGTGGATAATTACTTTCTCCCTGAGCAAACTGAATTTGTTTGTTGCATGAATTCAACATGGTTCTGGCATCAACATGGTATCCGCATACATGGGATATTGATCAGTATGCCATTAGAAGAACACATTTTTTTGATTTTGTAACTACTGGAAGTTTTAATAATCAATGCGACTCACGAAGGCACTTTACTGCAGGTTAAAAATACCAATTGGCTGCTAAATATTTCACCAGTAGAAAGCTATGAAAAATTAAATAATTCAAAGACTGAAAATTGCTACAAAATATTGGGTAAAATCACCCTCTCTCCTACGTCTTTACTAAACTACTGTACTTTTTCAAGGTTCACGAAAAGTGTGTGCTGAGACTTTAACCTTCACAAAGAATGAATTACCTACTTTGTTAAATCTAACCCTTTCACTGCTACAACAGAGGGTGGCTAAAGGCAACATAAATAAAATAAAAAAAACTTTGATGTTATACATGCATAAATACATGGTTGAATTAATATATACATATAGTATTGGTATTTGCGCAGTTGTGCAAAATGCTGGTTTGCTCACTCTGCACAAGAGACACTGCAAATCCAGACAATCATTTTAGCCTTGGTTGGCCTAATCAGTGAGGTGCTGCTGGTACCCCCTAGACACACTAAGCACGGGGTTCATATCTGAATTATCCTTTTACTAAAGGGAGACCTTTGGCAATGCCAAATAAGCCAAATCAGAGCACAAGAGAATACTGAGAACAGATAGTAACTCGTAGCGATTGTCCTTGGTGGGTCCCTGCTTAGTTCTCAATCTGGATTTAGCTTGTCTTGTTCTATTTGCATGTTCTGTGTTTGCTTTTGCTTCAATGCATTTGCTTTGGTTTACTTACGTAAAAAAGGTAATCCAGATATGGACCCTGTGCTCACTGTGCCTGGAGAAGCTCCTCTGATGAGGCCCAAAGATGGCCAACATGATTGACTGATGGTTTTTGTAGCTCTTGTTCAGAGGAAATTTACCACCAATCTGCCTAGGATTTGGGGGGATTTTGCTTTCTGTATGCAGCTTCCACCATTTTGATTTGAACGCAAATAGCAGCTGCTATCTAGCAATATAAATCTTACTAATATAAGACAGATAATAAGATAAAAACATAACTAACACTAACCCTAATCCTAAAAACAACCCTAATACTAACCAAAATGCATATCCTAACCCTAAAAAAATTAGCATAAAAAGATATATAATGTGTATAGGGTGAAAATATTAAGATAATGCCACCTTAGAGCTCAGGATACATTTAGAAACCATCCCAATTTAGTTTTTTTTTTCTTTTTCTTTTACAAGATATACATTAATATATATATGATCCAATGTTATGATTATTTTATTTTTTATAAGATACTCATTTATTATTATAAGGCATAACAATCCCCTTCCTCTCATTTTAAATCAGATAATACATCACACAGATTGATAATTATTGGCATACTATTCACCTATATTTAACTAACTAAGTTGCTTTATACTATCAATTGATCTTATGTGTAATTTAAGTGACAAACACATTGCCAGTAGTTTAAGTCGTTACACATACAGTAATATACATCCCTAAATAGTCGAAGCACAACACGAAAGCCCAGTATAAAATGTACCAATGCCCTTTATATTGAAATGAAGGGCACTGACTTAAAACTGCTTCAACAAGTTCTTGAGATGAAAAGCCCTTAGGCTTTCAACTCACAAACGACATCACTAATTTTAATTTTCATACCTGACACTTTTCAGTGTGCAGTCTCTAGAAAGATTGGATGTATAACGAGGTTGCTACAGCTGGTGGCATGCTGTGATCTCGGGCAGATAAGATATGCAATATATACGGGTAACACCAATAGAGAAATGCTGACAACGCTTGCCCATGCCCTTGTCTACCTGTATATTCATAACGTATATATAACTTATAGTCGTTATTCACATACACATTACTACATCCTATTCCATTCATGCGGTAGTTCACGGCACAATAATAAATTGGTGTTATATAATCATAAGTTAGACATTTAAAAAAAATAAAAATGATGGAAAACTTAAATGGATTTGTTTGCAATTCTACTTTGCCCTGAATTCCTATACACGCTCTAATGATTTCAAAATTATGGCTGTAGATTTTTATTTATAAAGTGCTGACAACTATTTTTGTCAAAATACAATTTACGTTACGGTAGGAGGATGCACTATGAGTGCAGGAGGAATGCACTTTATTTAGTTCCGGTAAAATAAAACAAACGGGTGTAGCATGATAATGTTAAGGAGATTATTGTCTAAAATGTATTTTTTTTCCCCATAGTGGTTTATTCACTAAATAATGAATTTCATCAAACTGAAAATTTAAGGGCCACATTTTACTTAAAACAATGCAAACTATGAATATTTTATCACATAAATATATTTTCCCATAATCATTAAAATTAAAATGTAATGTTTGATCATGTTCTAGAATCCATCCAAACATATGTTGGGGAGAATGCCATTTTATAAGCTTGGAAAATATTATACATTTTAACCATGGCTATTACACAGGGAATGCTGCAAGTATAAAGCAAGAGAGTTTATCCCATTTATGTAGACAATGAGCCTTGGGGTTTTCTTGTACTAGGATGGAACAATAAATGAGAATGGTTGTTGCCTAAGGGATGCTCTTGGACGATTGGCATTAATCCTTGTCAATGTGGCTTTAACTGGAGAGATTTGTTGATGTTCATTGGCTGAACAAAGAATAATCCATACTCTTTAACCCTTTCTGTGATAAAGGAGTGTGCACAGCAGAAACAAAAAGAATCAAAACAAAATATAAATGTACCTCTATGTATTGCTTACTCTAGTAAACTAGATACCAATATGAATGTATCTGTCTATCTGTAGTTCCATCTGTCTATCCAATTGTTTGTTTGTTTGTCCATCGTTCATTCATCCATTATCTTTTAAATATCCAAATAAATTCTTGCTTCTATTGAGTGTATGTGATAACGTTTATCGCCAGCTTCTTGACAAATAAGCTTGTTTGCTATTCTTTTCAGAATTTTCCTCCAGTCTCTAATAATAGATGCACAATCTGTCCTTCCCAAGGGAAGCATGTCCTAGTTTATGTCCAGTATCCCTATATCATCAAGTTTGATGCTAATTCTGATTCTGCCTGTCATGAATTAACTTTGGAAAGGGGCAACAAAACACTAGGGATTTTTTAAAACAGCTGCAACTATAATTTTTTTTTTTTTTTAGATAAATAAATACATAGCT
The DNA here is from genome assembly GCF_036172605.1 of Pelobates fuscus. Classification (NCBI taxonomy): domain Eukaryota; kingdom Metazoa; phylum Chordata; class Amphibia; order Anura; family Pelobatidae; genus Pelobates; species Pelobates fuscus. Next base: position 214,520,357 of record NC_086322.1, read on the forward strand.
ATATAATAATTGGTAATTAATCTCTCTACCCTAGAGTTCTCTGTGTACTAACTGTTTATAAGAGGGAGTCTGTCCTTTAAGTACTAGGGGTAGATTTAAAACAAATATTTTTTTTTCAGAACTACTGTCTGTTAATGTTCAGCTTTTACCAATGTATTAACCTCCCATATTCATGAGATCTCATGCATGGGAACTGCCTTTTGCACCACTGATGGTCCTGTTTAGAGCTAAGCATACATGAAAGAAAAAGCTATTTTAAATAATTAAAAATATAATTGGACTACATAGTAGCAACCCTATGTAGTACTAACATATCCCTTTCAGTGCTACAGCTAATTGTGACAAAGAACAGCTATCAGTGACAGCACTGAAAATAAACAGCAACATATTAACAAAACAAATTATATGCATTTTTGTCGAGACTTACTGACCTGCAAATAACCACAGGGGACATGCCATCCCAAGAATTCTTATAAATCAGAAGATCAGTGTATATCTCAAAAAACAAAAGTGAAAGGAGGTAACAAATGGCTCAACTGCTTTATATCTTAGCCTCGACCCCAGAGGTAGAGCCAGGAGGAAGAGCCGTATGATGATCCCCTACCATACCTTCCACCCCACAATACATGGGTAGATGAAGAGGGGAGTATTTGTTGGGCCCCTGTGGTTAATGAGGATTTAATGAGTTCCTAATAGGCAATTTGCTACTAGTATTGTGAATGGCAGAATAAATTGGCTTGGCTGAACCATTTTTTCTTAAAATATAATTATTTTTTCGAGTTGACCGAATTTCAGCCAAATCTTGGTTCAGCTCAGCAGAATTTTGATACTGAAATACTAATTCTGACCGAATAAGATCAACAAAAAGGGGGGGGGGGGGGGAAACACAATATAGCTAACCATAACTAACCCAACCCCTGCCTAAATCTAACCATAGCTAGCCCTATCTAATCCTAACTTTAATCCTAACCCTAGCTAACTCTAACCCATATATATCCCTAATCCTAGCTAACTCCACCCCTATCAATCCCCAATCCTAGCTAACTCTACCTCTATCTAACCCTAAATCTAACATTAATCTTAAAGCTAACCATAAATGTATAGTTGGTTAGCCCCTGCCATAGCGATCATGGTGTGCATCAGCTGTCAATGTGTGCCACTGTGCATCAGCGGTTAATCACAACATAAGACCATTGTGATTGGTTATCACCAGCAGTATGCCAAGGAATAGAGACTCATGGGTTCATGATTTATCTTAGTTTGCTACAAATAATGATGATAAACCATAGCACTGCAGATATTTGTGGATGGTATTCCCAAATATGCCAATCAAAATAAAGTCAAATTTCCCATTGTATGCTAGCCTACAAATTGACTGAACATCATGGAAGGTAGTCCATAATACTAATTTTGTCACATATTTTCTGTCACTTGTACGACTGATAATTTATAGATTGTATTTTTATGTGGTTTCAATAAAACTAGTAGGGCTGCTCAGTTCATTCTGCTATTAGATTGTTCTGTACAGTTTGATTGCCTTTCATTAACTAGAACACAATATTTGATTAAGCGACCTTATGTCCTCTTTTCATTAGATAGACGCATGTGGCTTTATGAACCTTTGCACAGACAAAAGGGAAATATATCATGTGCATATGAAATATTTAATATAATATGAAAAGACTATTACCATTGCTGGTAAAAGTTCTTTCACTTTTCTAATGAGGTTAATAAGCTCCCTAGAAACCTGCTTCAAAGCTGTTTTTGCATGCAAATAAAATGTCCTTCTTTCTAGTTCCTTCATATTTAGACAAATCATAAAGTAAGGCTCAGCCTTCTGGTTCTTTTTTTATTATTAATCGTTAAGCCAGAAACTCAAATTGATAGTTATTTTGTAAGTGGTTTGTGTGTGGTTCTGGCTGTGTTTTGATTTTTATTCACATGCAACTCAATGGGATTGTTTCATTTAACAGTGTAATTCCAAAAGCCTGCAGATATAATCAGTAAAACGTATAACATATGCCTGGATTATAGTCTGATAAAAATAAAATAGTTCTTTACAATTTTCTCCCCCCATGATTACCTTTTTATTCATGCTAACTTTCAATTTTATGGCAAGACAGGAGGCTTCATATTTGCTTTAACCTCCCAGCAGCAAAGAAATAGTTAAACATATAGAGAAAAAAATCAACCAATCAGGACACATATTAGAACATAACAGTCTGTCAGGCTCCTCCCAAATCCTCTTTCTTTGCTGCTTGCCTCCCAGGTGAATCTATTCCAATTATAGCTCTCTATGTGTATATTTTATTATATTATATATGCATTGTTTTGCCTTTTTTCATTAAATGTTTTGACTCCTTTAATTAATTTTACCTCTCTACTGTTAACATGAGGTAATTTGTGTGCTGGCTTGTCTAGCGCTTTATGACTGACTTTTCCTCCGGTCAGCCTACTGTCCAGTCCCTTCCCTGTGATTTTGTTTAAGCCCTGCAATTTTTTTTTTTGGACTTGTGCCTCACTGATCGTTTTTCCTCGGTAAGGTTTCTGTCAGGCCGCGCCACTGCTGTGGCTGCGGCCCATTGTACTAACGCCGGCAATCTGTTTCTGTGCCGCCCTTTTCTCCGCGTCATTGATAGACGCGCAGTACCCGCCTCCCTCCTTCTTGCCTGCGGCCATCTTCCGTTCGGCGGTTTGTCTTCTGTTTCGCACGCTTTTGTGACAGCTCCAATCGGCATTTTGCAGCTCTGTTAAAATGTAAGTATATTGCCCTCTGGTGGCTCTTTATATTATTACTGTCATTATAGAACATGTTACTTATCATAGCCTATTTGTTTTTTTTATTGCAGCTGCCTTCCTAAAGTACAGCTCTGTGCCAATTAGAGGGTGACCTTCTCTTGCCTTATCTCTGAGGCTATTGTATTTATTAAGTACAGGGTGAACCCCATGTTTTTGATTAGACAGGTTTCACCTGTCACTATTATACTGATAGTTTAACTGCCATAATTGTGGATGAACCCCACTGAGTCCCCTTAAAAAGCGACTGAATACTTTGTCTGGGTGAACCCCAAAAGAAAGCCCCTGCCATTGCTTTGTCTTGTTTGTTATCATAAATAAACTAATAATTAAAAAAAATAAAAAATAAATAAATAAATAAATAATAACAAAAATATTATTTTGTTTTTTTAATAACTCTATTTAAGACTCTATCCCCAAAGCCCTAGCAACGTTTCGTGACCAGACAGCCACTACTGCCACCATCTCACCATTATCTGACTCTGATGATTCCAGAGTCTCTGATCATGACGAAGCCCCATGTAAGCGCCCATGGAAGGGTGACAGGGCTTCTGCTGGCAAAGGCAAAGCCCCAGCAAAGACGGCTAAATTGTCTCATGCCAAACACACTTTGACTACAGAATCTGACCCCTTAAAGGGCTCAACCTCTGGCTATCACCTCCGAGTGATGGACGATTACGATGCTTATTCAGATGAGGATCTCCCACGTGATCCTTCCTCTTCTGAATTTGCTACGGAGACCTTCCTCCTACCCCAAGACCAGTCCTTTCAGGACACTGATCACATGCCCAATACTAATTTAGATACTACTAAAGATGATATCCTACTGGATACCAAGGGGCGTCCACTTTTTGACCCACGCTGTATCAGACACCGTCGTTCAGCTGAATGGACACCCCCTGATCACATTGCCAAATATTGCAGATTATGGCTTCGTAAACCTTTAGAAAAGGAGATTAGGGCCAAATTAAGAGCAGAATGTCCACGGCCTATGATCCCTGATAAGGTGGCTGTCACCCCTGAACTTGACCCACTTCTGGTCACTTTTCTAACTAAGACAGGTAAAGATCCCCACCCAGGACAAGCTGATGGATATAGCAGGCCTGCTTATCCAGATTTTTATAATTGCTGATGAGACGCTAGCAGGAGGCAATTTTGACGCACACATGGTGCGTGAATGGGCACAAAGAGCGATATGCCTGTTAGGCAACGCCAATGTAGCAACGGCGTAAAAGCCGTATTATATAAAATTGATGCCAAATTGGCAGAACTAGGCACCAAAGAACTTGGTCCAGAGGCTAACAGACTGTTATTTGAGGACAGGTTCATACGAGACTTGAATAAACACGTATCCGTGTTTACTTCCCTTAACAAGGCACAATGGACCCTTCGCAGGGTGTTCAGACCCCAGCGTTTTTCCGGTAGAGCTGGTCGCTATAGGGGCCGAACGACTGGTAAAGCTGCCTTCACAGGCTACAGGCCTCAACCAGCAGACTCATGGAATTCGGGCAATACCCGTTTCTACCACAAGCAGTTCTTTCCCTCTAGATGTTCCATCAGAGGATGTGGATATGCTTCCCTCCGGGGGCCGCACTGCTTCAGGTAATCTACTTTCCTTATTCTCAAGTTCCTATTGCAGGTCGGTTAACCCTTTTTTTCCAACAGTGGTCTCTATTAACTCAGGATCCATGGATCCTTCAAACTGTATCTGGTTTCCATATAGATTTTGCAAACGTCCCACTACAGGAGTCTCCCCCTCCACCTCTGCACATGTCTCAAGAGGACAATGCGACCTTAGAGGCCGCGCTAAACGACCTTGTCGCCAAGGGCACTATAGAACGTTCTCGGGACCCTCACAGATTCATAAGCAACATATTTCTAGTCCGAAAACAGTCAGGGGACTTTCAACCAGTTATCAACCTGAAAGACCTAAACAATTTTATTGTTTACCAACATTTCAAAATGGAGGGTATCCACCTCCTTCGAGACCTACTCTGCGAGGGAGACTGGTTCTCCTGTTTAGACTTGACAGATGCTTACCTCACGGTTCCTATAACACCGGCCCACCGCTGTTTCCTACAGTTCAGATGGCATCAAGACTTATGGCAGTTCACATGCCTCCCCTTCGGACTCTGTTCCGCACCTTGATGTTTCACCAAGCGGATGAAACTGGTTATGGCCTTGCTACGCTCTCAGGGGATTCGCTCCATCATATATCTGGACGATATCCTCCTTATGGCTCGGGACCCAGACACTCTACGCCTCCATACAGACATGACCACAGCTCTGTTAAAAAACCTGGGGTTCGTGATCAATGTCCAAAAATCCGTCCTCACCCCATCTCAGGTGGTTCAATTCATGGGATTCCAAATAGATTCCGTTTTGGCTATCCTACAACTCCCTTCAGTAAAGATCAAGAACATCAAAAAAGACCTCAGAAAAATTCTAGCCTCTTCGACTATCCGTCTTCGCGACTTAGCTCGCATAATCGGACTACTCTCCGCCTTGATTCAGGCGATCTTCCCAGCTCCTTTACATTACCGAGCAATGCAACGTCTGAAGACTTGCTCTTTACATCACTCTGCATCTTACGATCAACAGATCTCCTTGACAGACGAAGTCCGTCTCAAATTGAACTGGTGGCTACACCATATGGATGCATGGAATGGGAAAGCGATCTTCGGATTACAGCCAGATTACATCCTAGAATCAGATGCCAGTCTTCTGGGCTGGGGTTGCATCATGCACAAATCTCTCTACCGGAGGTCCTTGGTCCCCATCGGAACGGGCATTGCACATCAATTGCCTCGAGTCGATTGCCGGGTCCTTTGCGATTCGCAGTTTCGCAAAGGACTCCTACAATTGTTCCCTAGTACTGAGAATGGACAACATCTCAGCTGTTCAATACGTGACTCGTTTAGGGGGATCCCGTTCCAAAATGCTCTCAGACCTCACAAAAGAACTATACCAATTTTGTCTGGACAGGAACATCTCCCTTCGAGCAGAGTATCTGCCGCGTTCCGACAACTTAGTCGCAGATTGGTTCTCTCGACACTGGAGCGACTGGCAATTGGACCCACACGTTTTTTACTGTCTCCATCTTCTTCGGGGTCCATTCAACCTTGACCTGTTTGCGTCTCGTCTGAATCGACAGACGGACGCTTTTTTCAGTTGGCTGCCGGATCCGACCTCTCTGGCAGTAGACGCCTTCCCTCCGTTCTCCATGATCCTTCGCACTCTCCATCATCTCAGGGGACCACAATAACACTGCTGACCCCTTTGTGGCGTACCCAACCATGGTTCCCCAATCTCTTGGAGATGTCGGTGAATTATCCACTACTGCTACCTGCCACGCACGATCTTCTCAAAGATCCCGCAGGCAATTTTCACCCTCTTGTGTTGCAGGGTCATCTCCAGCTAGTGGCCTGGACTGTTTCAGGGGATCCTGGAATGCCGCAGGACTTTCGGAGACTGCTAGAGAACTCTTATGGGACTCATGGGCCCCTGGGACTAGACGCTCTTACCTCTCAGCCTGGCGAGTTTGGCATCCTAAATCCTACAGATCCATTAACGTGTTTCGTTCAGCAATTTCGGCAGCTCATGGCCCCATTGATAATACAGCAATAGGTAAACACCCGTCCATCTGTAGACTGTTGCATGGCATTCGTCTTGCTCGACCTCCTGTCCCAAAATATTCTCATTTTTGGGATGTTGCTCTTGTTTTGTCCTTCCTAGAGACTTGGCCACCCAATGAAGCACTCTCTTTACGACAAATTAGCTCTTCTTCTCTGCTTGGTTTCTTTTAGGAGAGTGTCTGATATTCAGGCATTTGACTTTCACGTTATTGATTTCACGCCCCAAGGTGTACGTTTTTATCGCCGCACTAAAACTAATTCCTTAACAATTACTTACCCTTATTTTTCTGACAGACCGTCACTCTGTGTTGCTCGTTGTGTCCAACACTACGTCATCTCTACATCACCTCTACGTACCCCTACGGGCCCCCTGTTTATCTCATATGTGCGACCACACAAGCCAGTGTCTTGTCCCACGATTGCCCGCTGGGTTAAATGGCTTCTAGATTTAGCGGGCATAGATTCATCTATTGGAGCTCATTCTGTCAGAGGTGCTGCTGCCTCTTCCGCCTTTATGGCTGGGGGATCCCTTGCAGACATCCTAAAATGCGCTGATTGGTCTAGCGAGTCTACCTTCCGTACATTCTATTTTCGACAATCGTCCCATGCTTCTTTCTCTTTGGTTTCCACGCTTTAAAACAGCAAATATGAAGCCTCCTGTCTTGCCATAGAATTCAGGATTATTCTAGCTTTAGTGACTGAATAATCTAAATTTTATTAAAGACAGAAGGCGCATATTTTCCCACCCTATTGATCTCCCACCCCAGATGTTTTCAAGTCACATGTACTCTTAAAATTTTCCAAGTTTCTTGTGAGACTTTATATTTATCTGACTGTTTTCCTGTTTGCTCTGGTTAGGTGCTTATTAATCTGCCTGGTTCTAACTATTTTAGATTTTGCAATAGTTATACTCATAATATCCAGGGGGTGGATCTGTGTATGTAGATATCTTGCGGACACCCAGTCCAAGTGACCATACTTTCACGATCTTTCTCTGTCTTTTAGTGTGAAGTTTCTCTACATGAGCCACAAAGATTACGTTCCTTTGGTCTCTAGTATCAGCTGCGTTCTGGTTTACATGGTTGATGGCTTACTCAAGTTTACACGGTTGACTACACTTATGATCGGCTGCATCAGAAAGAGGATTTGGGAGGAGCCTGACAGACTGTTATGTTCTAATATGTGTCCTGATTGGTTGATTTTTTCTCTATATGTTTAACTATTTCTTTGCTGCTGGGAGGTTCAGTAAAGAAGGTTAAAGCAAATATTCGCCTCCTGTCTTTAATAAAATTTAGATTATTCAGTCACTAAAGCTAGAATAATCCCGAATTTGTGTTGCAAAACAAAACTACTTAGAAAATTGTAGATTATGCTAACGGAGTGTACCTATAATCTTAATTTTAGTAATGACAGGAGGCGAATATTTGCAGCACAGATCAATCCAAAGTTTTAAACCAATCAGAATCAAGAAACATTCCTACATATGTCTCTGTGGTGCCTGTCACTTCCTCTTTCTTTGAAGCAAAACTAGTAGAACAACAAACAAGAATAGCGCCCATAACGTGGGGGATCTGACAAACGTCCACGAAAGGTGTAGACAACCAATAATCCATTCTGGTTCAGTGTAGATAGCCAATTTTCATACTGAAAAGAACAGAAATACCGTATATACTCGAGTATAAGACGAGTTTTTCAGCACATTTTTTGTGCTGAAAAACACTCACTCGTCTTATACTCGAGTCAGTTGTCTGTATTATGGCAATTTTCATTGCCATAATACAGACAAGGACCGGGGGGCTGTCAGGAAGCTGTAACTTACCTTCACCGCAGCTCCTGTCAGCTCCCTTCTCTCTCCTCCGTCCGTGCAGCTCCCAGGTCAGCTCCCTCTGCAACTCTCGCGAGAGCCGCGGGGTCAGAGCGTTGCCACGGGTTACCGTGGCAACGCTCCGCGCGGCCGCGAGAGTTGCAGAGGGAGCTGACCTGGGAGCTGCACGGACGGAGGAGAGAGAAGGGAGCTGACAGGAGCTGCGGTGAAGGTAAGTTACAGCTTCCTGACAGCCCCCCTCCTACAGCCCATCCACTGGACCACCAGGGAGTGAGAGCCCCCCTCCCTGGCCAGCTAACAAGCAGGGAGGGGGGACGAAAAAATAAATAAAAAAAATAATAATAAAATAAAAAAAATAATAATAATAAAAAAAAATAACAACATGAAAAAAATATATATATTACAATAATAATGAAATAATAATAATTAATAAAATGCCCACCCCCACCAATGCTCTGCACGCACACACACACACACTGCACTCTCACACACACACTCATACACACACTGCACTGCATTCATTATATACACACACTGCAAACACACTGCACTCATACACACACTGCACTGCATTCATTATTCACACACTGCACTCATATACACACACTGCACTCCATTCATTATATACACACTGCATACACACACAGCATTCATATACACACTGCATTCATACACACACACACACTGCATTCATATACACACTGCATTCATACACACACACACACTGCATTCATTATATACACACACTGTAAATAAATATTCAGTTAATATAACTTTTTTAGGATCTAATTTTATTTAGAAATTTACCAGTAGCTGCTGCATTTTCCACCCTAGTCTTATACTCGAGTCAATACGTTTTCCCAGTTTTTTGGGGTAAAATTAGGGGCCTCGGCTTATATTCGGGTCGGCTTATACTCGAGTATATACGGTAAGTGAAAGGCAACAAAATGATAATTTTTCTTGCATACTATAGTGGGCATAATATACTGTAATATTGTCTGAGTAGACATAACTTGTAATCTAACAGACATAATCTGAAGGAAATAAAGCGTAAACAGTAGCAACATACCAGAAATGATAAAAATAGAGAAGATACATAAACAGTCATAGAAAAAAAAAACATCTAGGGAGGATAAAGACAAAAAGGGAGGTCAATATTCTCCTCCTGTATTACTAAAATTAAGATAATAGGTACACTCCGTTAGCATAATCTACAATTTTACCACATGACAGGAGACTTCATATTTGCATTTTAAATGCTATGTAAGAAGAGCAAAGGAAGCATGAGAAGCAGGTCTGAAATAGAAAATCTGAAAAGTGTCTTCGCAAGACCAGTCCGCAGAACACATGATATCCAACAAGGAGGCACCTGACGAAAAGGCTTGCATACCTGCTGCACCGCATACGGAATGCACCCCGAACGACAGTTTGACGCCTACCATGGATAATAGCCATCTGACCCATCTAGCAAGAGTCGTGGATGAGACTGATCCATGTGGTTGCACATAAGACACAAGTAATTGCCCCTAGGATGCACAACGGAGAGTTTTGACCACACAGATTCGTGGAGCGGAACAAAAAACAGGTAAAAAACTGAGGACAAATTCATTTAGTCCATCGCGAAACCAAAAAACGCTTTGACATCCGATACCCGACAGAACAAGACCAGACGAAGTAGTAAGGTGAGTTTAGCCGACAGTTGTCGCAAGGATAGCGACTCATTGTCAGGCCATTTCCGAATAAACTCCAAGACCAACTCGGCGTCCCGAAGTTGTGAATACTTCGGGCCCGGTGGACAAGATAGGCGTAAAACTCTCATGAGGCGACAGACCAACAGGTACTGTTCCACGGGCGTCCAAAGACAGGGATGTGGGCTGCCGATATCGCCGATTGTGTAACGTTAACCGAACGATAGGATTGACCTGTCGAACAAATGTAGGATAGGAAGTACAAAATTATGGGAACAGGGGCTGAAAAGGGATCTGAGTTCCTCTAGAGACACCAGCGAGACCATCTGTTCCATGCTGCCAGGTAGCACCGTCGAGTGCCTAAGACCTATGAGTCCCATAGGAGTCATCTGTGATAATCCATCGACGTCCCAAGATCCCCTGAAACCATCCAGGCCACCTTACAGAGCTGGTCTTGTAAGACGAGCGGATGTAGCTTCCCTTGAGGGTTGGTTAGGAGGGACAGGAAGTCCAGGAGCCTCAGTGGGTACACATGTAAGAGTTCCAATAGGTCCGGGAACCAGGCCTGACTCGGCCAGAATGGGTTGTATGTTGTGCACGTATTTTGTGCAGGACCCTCGCAATCAAAGAGAACAGGGGAAATGCATAGGCCCCTTGGGGCGGCCATTCCTGAAGGAATGCGTCCACTGCCTCGCATTCTGGGTCCGGGAGGTAACTGTAAAATCTGGGCAGTTGGTGGTTCATCCTGGACGTGAATAGGTCTATCTGTAGTGGGCCCCTGTGCCGTGACAGTCTCAATGTCAGGGTACCTGCGGTCTCTACCTCCGAAAGAGGTAGAGACTTAGCTGTTCCTCCATCCAGACGGCCTGATGGCTCCCTTCCCCAAGGTCTATCCGGTCATGCAAGGCCGGCCGCGAGGGAGTGACTGCCTTTTACAGCATCTAGGCAGGAAGTTGTCATCAGGACACTCCTCCGGAACGACCTGTCACTCAATTGCTGCAGGACGCCTCGGAGGCGTGGTTACTGCTCTGAACAGGGTATTTAACAGAGCTTCCTTCATTAGCTCATTGCCCTGTTGTGGTTCTAGCTTGTTCTAGTCACTCAGTGCTTGTGTATTCTATTATCCCTTTTGGTTTTGACCCGGCTTGTTTACCTTACTCTGCTTATCTCTGTTACCCTTGATTCGGCTTGTCTCTCGCTTACCTGTCTTCTGTTACCCTCGACCTCGGCTTGTCTTTGACCATTCTATACTGTACTACTTACGTTAGTCCGGCCATTCTAAGGTCCGGTATACGTATCTGGCTACTGTTTGTACTCTGCGTGTTGGATCCCTGTCCCGATCCTGACATTACGACAGGGCCAATGGATCCTGCAAGTACAAACAGTCAGCTTGCTTCTCCTGATCCTAGGTTTGAAGCCATGGATCACAGAATGGATCAGATGGCGCTTGCGCTACAGGCTCTATTATCTCGTGCCAATAACCCACCAGAGGAGATACGTAATACCCCTGTTTCTCCTGTCGGTTCAGGTCTAGAGGTAGCCACAGTGGGCGCTTCTTCTCGCATTACCCCCCCAGTACGCTATGGTGGGGCTCCTGAGAAGTGTCGTGGGTTCTTAAACCAAATTAGTATCCATTTTGAATTGCAACCTCGCTCTTATCCTACAGATAGGGCAAAGGTAGGATTTATTATCACCCTACTTATTGAGAAAGCTCTGAGATGGGCCAACCCATTATGGGAGAACGATAACCCATTAGTTTATAACTATAACGCCTTTGTAGCTGCTTTTAGAAGAACATTTGACCCTCCAGGTAGAAAGGTTAATGCAGCCAGATTACTGTTGCGTCTGAAACAGGAGAACCGAACACTGGTGGATTATGCACTAGAGTTCAGGTCTCTGGCGTCAGAGGTCAAGTGGAATGAGCAGGCGTATATGGATGTATTTTTGAATGGCTTATCTGAAGTAATCCTTGATGAGGTTGCTACCAGAGAACTCCCTGAGAATTTAGAGGATTTCATTTCGTTCATCTCTCGTATAGATGAACGTTTAAGAGAGAGACAGAACACTCGAGAGAGGAACCGGAGACCTTCTTTTAGGTTAGCCCCCGCTTTTCCAAGTCCTGACTCCACGGTATCTTTGCTTCCTGAACCTATGCAGATAGGGTATACCCGCCTCTCTGAGGAGGAAAGACAGTACAGGAGAAGAGAGGGTTTGTGTATGTATTGTGGAGCTAAGGGTCACTTACTCTCAAACTGTTCTAACCGCCCGGGAAACGCTCGCACCTAAGTCTCTCTAGAGGACAGGCCTTGGGTGTTTCTATTTTGTCCTCTACTCCTAATTATAAAGATCACAGGCTTCTGCTACCAGTTTCCTTAACTCGCGGGAGGGAAGTAGTAAGGGCTATGGCTTTGATAGATTCCGGTGCTGCTGAGAATTTTATCGACCAAGCCTTTGCTAGTAAAAACAATTTCCCATCCCAGCTAAGGGAGACACCCTTGGCCGTTGAGGCCATAGATGGTAGACCACTACTAGACCCTGTTATCTTTCGTGAGACCATACCCATTGAGTTAAATGTTGGTATCCTACACGTGGAGAATTTATCTCTTCTGCTCATTTCGTCTCCTTCCGTTCCCATAGTTCTGGGGTACCCATGGTTGAAAGAACATAACCCTATTATTGATTGGGAGTTAGGAGAGATACTCTCGTGGGGCCAGGGCTGCCAGGATCGGTGTTTGTGCAAGGTTTCTCCATTAGCTAATATTAACATACAGGAGAATCCTACTCAGTCCACAGAAAGACAAATACCAGACCTTTACCTAGACTTAAGGGCAGTGTTTGACAAGAAGAATGCCAATTCTTTGCCGCCACACAGGTCATTTGACTGTAAAATTAAGCTTCTACCCGGGACTATGCCTCCGAGGGGCCATGTATATCCTTTGTCTGTTCAGGAAAACTCGGTTCTAGAGGAGTATATTCAGGAGAATTTAGAAAAGGGATTCATCAGGAAGTCTTCTTCTCCGGCCGGGGCGGGGTTCTTTTTCATTAAAAAGAAAGATGGCACGCTGAGACCTTGTATCGATTACCGAGGCTTGAATAAAATAACTGTCAGAAATGCCTACCCCATCCCACTGATTACCGAGTTATTTGATCGTCTTAAGGGCTCCAAAATCTTCACCAAGTTAGATCTCAGAGGGGCTTACAATTTGGTGAGAATCCAGCAAGGTCACGAGTGGATGACGGCATTCAATACCCGTTATGGCCATTACGAATACACTGTTATGCCATTTGGACTATGCAATGCTCCTGCAGTATTTCAAGAGTTGATTAATGAGGTACTTAGGGAGTTTCAGCATGATTGTGTTATTGTTTACCTGGACGACATACTAATACACTCTAAGGAGATTGAGACTCACCATAGACAGGTCAGAAAGGTGTTACACAAACTTCTGCAACATGGTCTATACTGCAAATTGGAGAAGTGCAGTTTTGATCAGTCTCAGGTAGACTTTCTTGGGTACGTGATTTCTGGGGAAGGTTTTAAAATGGATCCTGGTAAACTCCAATCTATTTTAGACTGGCCTTTGCCCAAAGGACTCAAGGCTATCCAAAGGTTTATTGGTTTTTCCAACTACTATAGGCGCTTCATTAAGGGTTACTCCTCTATCATTGCGCCTATTACCAATATGACGAAACAAGGGGCTGATACGAAGTTCTGGTCTGAGGAAGCTCTTGGTGCTTTTAAGACTCTCAAGGAACTTTTTGCCTCAGCTCCCATTCTAGTTCATCCTGATACGACTCTGCCTTTCTTGCTCGAGGTCGATGCTTCTGAGACAGGAGTTGGGGCTGTTCTGTCTCAAAGGTTAGGGGTGGATAAACCGTTACACCCTTGTGGTTTCTTCTCTAAAAAAATTTCTGGGCCTGAGAGCAGATATGACATCGGGGAGAGGGAACTGTTAGCGGTCATTAAGGCTTTAAAGGAGTGGAGACATTTACTGGAAGGGACACTACACCCTGTTACTATCCTAACGGATCATAAGAACTTGTCTTATATTGGGGAGGCTAAGCGCTTGTCCGCCAGGCAGGCTCGCTGGGCTTTGTTCCTCACTCACTTTAATTATGTACTTACGTATAGACCTGGTTCTAAGAACTCTAAAGCCGATGCTTTGTCTCGTCAATATGAACCATCCACTATAACTGAACCACTTCTGTCCTCCATAGTTCCTAAGGGGAATATCATCGCGAACACGAATCTCAGGATTTACTCTCCATTGCTTTCTGAGATCATGAAGTTTCAGCATTTGGCACCCAAACAGACTCCTGGGGATCGACACTTCGTTCCTGCCGCTCTCCAACTGGAGGTGCTACGCTGTCTCCATAACAGCAAGGTGGCTGGGCATCCGCAAGACTTATGCGCTGGTCTCTAAAGATTTTTGGTGGCCTGACTTACGCAAGGATATTAAAGAATTCATCGGGGCATGTGAAGTTTGTACCAAGACCAAGCTACCCCATTCGCTTCCATGCAGATTTCTGCACCCTTTAGAGGTTCCTGAAAAGCCTTGGTCCTGTCTGGCAATGGACTTCATTGTTGATTTGCCTATCTCTAAAAAGCAGACTGTCATCCTCACTGTGGTAGACAGATTTACTAAAATGGCTCACTTCATTCCCTTACCTAAACTCCCATCTTCGCCCGAATTAGCGGAGATATTCGCCAGGGAGATTTTCCGTTTGCATGGGATACCTTCCCAAATTGTCTCTGACAGAGGCTCCCAATTTATTTCCCGTTTTTGGAGATCATTCTGCTCCCAACTAGGCATCAAATTGAATTTCTCCTCTGCCTATCATCCTCAGTCCAATGGAGCTGCTGAACGCACTAACCAAAAAGTTGAACAATATTTACGTTGTTTCGTTTCAGAACACCAGGACGATTGGGTCGGTTTGATTCCTTGGGCGGAGTTTGCACATAACAATCTCATTTGTGATTCTACGCATTCTAGCCCTTTTTTCTTGAATTATGGCTTTCATCCTTCCATCCTTCCTTCGGAGTCTTCTTCTCAAGGGATACCGTCGGTGGATGTTCATGTTGCCAATTTAAGAGAGTTGTGGGATCAAACTCGACAAATCCTTCTGCACAATTCTACGCTGGTTAAAAAACACGCTGACAAACGTAGAAGGGCAGCACCGGTGTTTGTTCCAGGCGATAGAGTATGGTTAAGTACTAGAAACATTCGGTTAAAAGTGCCGTCCATGAAGTTTGCTCCTCGATATATTGGACCTTACAGGGTACTGTCTCAAATTAACCCAGTTGCGTATCGTTTAGCGTTGCCTATTGCCTTACGCATTCCTAATTCATTTCATGTTTCCTTGCTAAAACCATTAATATGTAACAGGTTCTCCTCCACGATCGCCCCTCCCCGCTCAGTTCAGGTGGAGGGTCAGGAGGAGTATGAGGTCAATTCCATCGTTGATTCTCGAATCTCCCGGGGGAAACTGCAATATCTGGTCGATTGGAAGGGTTATGGTCCTGAGGAGAGAAGTTGGGTACCTCAGGAGGAGGTGCATGCTCCCCGTCTCCGCAGGGCGTTTCACTCTCGATTCCCTTCTCGCCCTGGTGTATTCCGCCCGGTGGGCGTATCTGAGAGGGGGGGGTACTGTCAGGGTACCTGCGGTCTCTACCTCCGAAAGAGGTAGAGACTTAGCTGTTCCTCCATCCAGACGGCCTGATGGCTCCCTTCCCCAAGGTCTATCCGGTCATGCAAGGCCGGCCGCGAGGGAGTGACTGAATTTTACAGCATCTAGGCAGGAAGTTGTCATCAGGACACTCCTCCGGAACGACCTGTCACTCAATTGCTGCAGGACCAATCAGGACGCCTCGGAGGCGTGGTTACTGCTCTGAACAGGGTATTTAACAGAGCTTCCTTCATTAGCTCATTGCCCTGTCGTGGTTCTAGCTTGTTCTAGTCACTCAGTGCTTGTGTATTCTATTATCCCTTTTGGTTTTGACCCGGCTTGTTTACCTTACTCTGCTTATCTCTGTTACCCTTGATTCGGCTTGTCTCTCGCTTACCTGTCTTCTGTTACCCTCGACCTCGGCTTGTCTTTGACCATTCTATACTGTACTACTTACGTTAGTCCGGCCATTCTAAGGTCTGGTATACGTATCTGGCTACTGTTTGTACTCTGCGTGTTGGATCCCTGTCCCGATCCTGACACTCAAAGACTTCCACATTCAATCGCCAGTCACTGTTGTCTCTCCAGTGGCAGGAGTATCAGTCCACCATGAGGTTCGATGTCCCTGGTAGGTGTTCTGCTATAAGTGTGATGTTCCTGGTGAGGCAAAAGGTGTAGATGTGCCCGGGATTGGGCCCCCCCCAGGTGATTGATATACTGTACCGCTGACACGTTGTCCATGCGCAGTAGAATCCAGCAATTCGACACATGTTTGGCCGACCTCCTGATGGCAAAGGAGCCCGATAGCAGTTCCAAGCAGTTTATGAGTGTCTCCAATTCTTCATGAAGCCATGGGTCCCTCGTGGAGGAGTCTGCACAGTGCAGCCACCCAGCCCCAGAGACTGGCATTCGATTCTACTACGAAATCTGTTGAGGGACCAAAAATAACTTTTCCATTCCAGGCTTGCAAATGGAGGAGCCACCAACGGAGTTCTGTGCGCACCTCTGCGTTGAGTGGTATCACCTGATAGTACAAATATCCTGCTCTCAGGAGCGTGCTTTGAGTCATTGCATGGCTCTATGGTGGAGAGGTCCCGAGTATATCACCTGGATGGAGGCAGATAGCAGACCCATGACCCGGGCTAGGAGTCGAAGTGGGATGAGTAATTGGAGTTCGGGTAGAACAAAGTTGCAGGTGCATTGGGCCTGGGTCTAGAGGACCAGAAATGGCTGGTGGCATGCCCCTCTGCCGACCAGTCCTTCCAAAACACCACATGAAGATTGTGGCCGAAAGACCTGTCGTAGGGACGTCTGGGGCTTGTTGAGCATCGTGAAGAGGGACACGTGTTTCTTCAGTTCGGAGATGAAGGTGCCGCCAAACAATAGGCCATTGGCGGCCACCCCTAGTTCTTTAGTGGCCATGTTCATGAGTTTGGCATCCATGCAAACCAGGGCCCCTCTGCGTTTTTCCATGCAGAGGGCAGCATTCTTGTTGTCTAGAAGACATATACTCCATTGCGTCCACTCCCTCACAGTGTGGGGATCTAGTTGCCCTGGGTCAAGGCTATGTCAGCAAAGTACAGGATCTTTGCTAAGGAGCCCAGGATGTCGAGCAGTTTGTCCTGCGTGGATTTCAGGCCTCGTCCGGGTCCTTTCCAGGGGTTCTGTCCCGTCCGGGACATAAAAACGACCACCATTTGGTTGAATTCCGGGGTAACTGCCACCTTGTCGGGCAGGATAGTACGTGGGAATTCCACCCATAGCCTTGCCCTGACCTCTTTGTCCAGAGGTTTACGAATCCAGTATGGCATGAATTGTGCCAGGTGACTCAGGAGGCCCCATTCTGAGGATTTGGGTGCCTAATGGTTCAATGGTCAAACAACGGACAGCCGTGGGTGTCCAGGAACAGACCATCCGTCTCCAGTGAGGGGAAGTCGCGCAAACCCTCGTGGTAAGGGTTCGCCTGCATATGACTTCTTCACATACGTGGAATAGTGTGGGGTTAGGTCCTGCCCCTTGTCCTCTTCTGATGCGGAATTGTCCGCTTGCCATTTGTCCAGTATATCTAGTGTATGCGGGTATTCATTCTTGTTTTGGAGGAGTGCATTGGGGGTTGAGGTTCAGTTCTCACCAACTGCTTGGTGCGTTTGACCGTTTACTTCCCTTTTGGTCTGACCGAAGTCGTTGCTTCTGCTCTGTGGTGTTTCGGTAACAGAGGTGGTTCCCTGGTGGGCCGCTCTGAACCCTCTGTCTCCTCATCCTGTGTCGAGAACATGCCCGTGTTAATCAAGGATACCTCTGGAGGAGGTTGGGTGACCATTTTTGACTGGGCTTTTTCCACCGACTCCGCCACTGCAGCGTTACTCATGGACTGGAAGTCCTGGTTTGGTGGTGGCATGCCGCTCATCCTCGTATCGGAAAAACCACAGAAAGGATCAGCGTTGATATGACAATAGGAAACAAAATAGTTTAATGTATAGGCAGCACACCTATAGAATGGGGGGGTCCCCTCGAATCCCATCAGAGTAATTGTGAAAAAGAAAAAGAGACACTCCGCATGAGTGGGGATTGTTCCACTTCATGCCATATAAGCCAGAGCTGGGATTATAGCTCTGGATAGTGTGAGTAGTTTCTTTTTTATTTTATTCGATATATTTTTTCTGATTAAGACATACTGCACCACTGGAGTCTTTTATCTTCTGCTTTTCTCCATATATATACCTCTGGACTTCGAATTCACAATTGTGACCATATACTTCGCTCGCTGTCCTACAAGGATCTCCTTCAGCCTACGTGAATCACTCTAATATTGGACTATTGCAGAACTGCTTGGACTGTTACATATCCACATAAGTATTACTTTCACTTGTTTTTAAGGCGCACCCTTTTTTTCCCCTTTAGCTCATCCTCGTATCGTTTGGTATCTGTGGAGGAGAGGACATGGATCAGCGACCATGTTAGGTCGTCCTGTCGGGTTTTCCCTGTGAGTACAATCGAGGCCAATTAAGTGGTGCGCCAACCACTAATGTTCCCTCACTGGTAAAAATGATAGTACGGTGGGAAAAAAACGCAACAACAGGGTCCACCCTTGGGTATGTGATGGCAGTGCAGGCAGCGAAAGGGTTAGGCACATGTAAGCTTAATGTTTCAGTTAGTTAGCTATGTGGTAGCAGGTTGCATAAACAATGTATATCCAAGTCCTTACTTGTTGGTGAAGGCACACAGAGTGGCAGTACGTTGCCTGTAAGGAGAAGGGATTCCCTGGTGTCCGCACAGGTTGTCTCAGGTCTGTTTATTTTAGTTAGAATAGATTGTAGCAGACCGTCTGAAAGAAGCGAAAAGAATGCCGCCGTGAGTATCACAGCCTGCGAGAAAATAAAATGGCTGCCACGCACAGAGATCCGCCGGGAACAACAGGGCAGGGATAGAGCGACAGAAAGGAAGAGATGTAGCCGGGGACAGAGGGAGAACTAGTATACAGTGAGTAAAATACAGTTTGTAGGTAATAGGTAGCTAATTAGCAAATGTAAATCCAAATCATAAGGTAAAATGTAAGAGAATCAATACTCTGACCTGTACTCTAGCCGGAGCAGCAAAGAAAGAGGAAGAGGCAGGCACCACAGAGACATATGTAGAAACGTTTCTTGATTCTGATTGGTTTAAAACTTTTGATTGATCTGTGCTGCCGGAGTTGTTTAGTAAAGAAAGATTATGCAAATATGAAGCCTCCTGTCATGTGGTAAAATTGTCCCATAAAGCCCAACTTGTCTTCCTTTTTGTAGCCTCATATATTTTCCCCCTGCAGAAACAAAAATTGCCCTTCTGTTACTCTGCATTTTTTCAATGTTTCACAACCAGAGTAGGGACCTGAGCACACTGAGCTAAGTACAGGCATTTCTCACTTTATGAACCCCCGCTTTATGAACTCCCGCCTTTATGAACTTTTTCCTTAATGTGCCGCCATTTTGTTTCACCTCCATTTTGTGCCAGCGATCCACGGATCAGGACCAAGAAGTTTGCTTTTAAGCACAAACAAGAAGAGAAAAATAATAATTTGTGGCCAGGAGTAGTCAAGAAGAGAGAAGAGAATCAGGAACACAGTTCCTGAAGATATAGGCAAGTCTAAAAAACAGGTTTAGACTGTCCTGTAGTCTTACTGCGCTTTCATGGGCATACCCAGGGCCGGCGCGTCCATAAGGCGGCACAGGCGGCCGCCTTAAGGCGCACCGGCTCCGGGGGCGCAAGATTTCAGTGACCGGCAGGATGGAAGCTCTCCCTCCTGCCGGCCACCATCTCCGCCCCCAGTGCAGCAGTGCTGCGATCAGGCGCGGCGAGGGAGATCTAACCTCTCTGCTCTCTGTATGTGTTTTTTTTTATATATTGTATTTTTGTCACACCTGAAGTATGTGGCTATAATATATACTGGTTTATGGCTTGGTGAGTGTGCTGAAGGTTTTTTTCAATATGGTGCTCTTTCCAAAATGGAGGAGGAAAAAAGAATATATAATATTTCAAGAGAGATTTTTTTTCTAACACAAGATGGCTGCTAATAAAATCGCAAAAAATCACAAAGAAAATAGGGCGTGGCCTGGCATGCAGTGAAGATGTCTCCTTAACCCCTTAAGGACCAAACTTCTGGAATAAAAGGGAATCATGACATGTCACATATGTCATGTGTCCTTAAGGGGTTAAAGGATCATTACAGGGTCAGGAACACAAACTTGTTTTCTTGACCCTATAGTGTTAAAACCACCATCTAGCCCCCCTGGGTCCCTCATGCCTCCATAAATATATGTTACTGTATTCAAGCCAGAAGCTGAAACTCTGCATGCTGTTTGCCTAAAAAAAACAAGCAGTCTGCTGACATCATCAGAAGTGGTTGCCTGATCCAATCACAGTGCTTCCCCATAGGATTGGCTGAGACTGACAAGGAGGCAGATCAGGGGCAGTGCCAGCATGATTCAAACACAGCCCTAGCCAATCAGCATCTCCTCATAGAGATGAATTGAATCAATTAATCTCTATGAGGAAAGTTCAGTATCTGCATGCAGAGGGAGGAGATACTGAATGAATGGACCACGAGGCAAGGCAATATGCTGCTGGACCTCCGGCGGCAGGTGGAGGACCTTGACAACAGGGGGCGACGCAGCAATATAAGGATCCGTGGCCTACCTGAGACCCCCAGGACGAATCTCTGGAGGAAGTCCTGCAAGCCCTCTTTACCACGATCATGGGCAGTGAGGCCCTTGGGGGTGGTCCAGCTGGACAGAGCACACAGCGCGCTCTGTGCCCAGTGGCCAGATGGGGTGCCACAGGATGTCGTATGCTGCATCCACTCATTGAGGCAGAAGAAACGGATCATGCAGAAAGCGAGGGAAAGGCAGGCCTGGCAGTTCCGAAATGCATTTGTGAGCCTATACCAAGATCTGTCTCCCATCACCCTGGACTCCAGGAGAGCACTACGCCCTGTCACGTCTGTCCTGCGGGACCGCAGGATTGAATACAGTTGGGGGTATCCCTTCAGCCTCCAGGCGAGATCCGGAACATGTGGACCATGATCAAGACTCCAGAGGATGTACCAGAATTTCTCTGGGCTGCTGATTGGACAGCTTGGTTTCACACCTGGATGTGGGGGTTGGGACTTGCCCCAGGGCCTTCACTTGCTGTGATCATAAGTTGTGGCCAACCTCTAAATGGGGGGGCTCCATTGGGCTAGCGGCCCTTAAGTGGCATCGCATGCTGCCACGGTGGGGTGGGGGGACCAGTTTACTATGCGCAAGGCCCACAGGGCAGCTGGACCATGGGGACCTTAGCCCACTCTTCCAGGTGCCAGCTGAAAGGGACACACAACAAGTACCACAGCTCCACTTACCCCATAGAGGGAGAAGACAGGGAGGACAGTTTAAAAAAAAATATATATATATATATATATATTATATTTTATTTTTTATAACCTCCCATGTCATTGTTATAATAAAGGATGCCCACGGGCCCTCAACCTGAATAAATACGGGACGATTTGACTACACCTCCTGGTGTGGCAGCACGTGATATCTTGTATTTGGCGGGCATCCATTTCAATGTGGTTTACAACTGACATTGTATATACTATCTGTTATGCTTGGTTATTGTTGGGGGGTGGGTTGTGTTAAGGGGGAGGGGGCTCCTATTATTTTCCTTCCTTATATTTTTCCTTTTCATCTGTAGGACATCTGAGGGCGGCATATTAGCTTGCTGTGACCCGCACAGAGACAGGATCCTGTTATGAGGGTCAGGGGCCGGGGAGGGGGTCAGTTGCAGGTTGTGGTGAGTCTCGGAGACACTGTTTTCCTCCAGTTCTGCTCAGTAACCCATCACAAGGTTCATCCGGCAACATTTAGGCCTCACATCCCAGACTCCTTACTTCCCCCCTGCGTCACCCGCCCACTAAAGCCACTAGGAACACCAGGAACGAAGGCAAGGAACCCCCGCTGACGTAACACACACATATGGTTCCCAGGCATATACGATAGGTAGGACCACGTCATGCCAGCTGGTCTGCGGGGTAGCACCGTACCCTTAACTTAACCATTGGATGCACAACACTTTTGAGTGTCTTTCTATACCCACCTCGAAGTGGGTTCTGGGACCTTTCATCTCTTTTACTTTCTAACTTCTCCCTCCTTACCTACTTCATTTTTCATTCCGCAAACTCTGTTCTCTGCGCGCCCCGGCCTTTTCCCCTGAGTCTGCTACATGTCCGCACCACCAACGCCAGAGGACACCAACGCCAGAGGACAGAGGACAGAGCTCTCGCCTCCTCAGGGAGCTACGGGCATTCCGAACGTCGGTGGCTATGATCCAAGAAACTCACTTTAAATTAAACTCTGAGCCGATTCTACGGGACCGCCGTTATCCCCAAGGTTACTTTGCATCCCACCCTCACACCAAGCAATCGGGAGTAGCGATCCTCTTCTCCCACATGACACCCTTCATGTTGCTCAAACAGAAGGCGGATATGTATGGTCGATACCTCTTCGTAAAAGGATGCATTGCTTCCCAGCCATACACCTTCATCACAGTATATGCTCCCAATGCCAGGCAGCATCCTTTCTTCCACCCTGCGGCCCGTGGCGGACTTCTCCGAAGAGACGTTGGTTCTGGGGGTGACATTAATGAAACCTGAGTGGAACACCTCCCGTGGATGGAGTACAGTTCCTCACAGCCATATAAGGATCATCCGAAGGGCACTGAGACGCCTTCACCTGGTGGACTGCTGGTGTTCCGCGCACATGGAGGGTAGGGACCACACACACTACTCCTCGGTGCATGGTCTCTACACCCGCATTGATTACCTGTTCATATACGAGGGACACCTCACTTACCTCAAAGATTTCGACATTGGCAACATCACCTGGTCGGACCACACGCCAGTCTCCCTTCGGATGGCCTCCCCACTATTGCGGCCTGCGGAGTGCATATGGAGAATGAACAGGGCAAACCTCCTAGACGCCGAGGTGGAACAATCGGTACAGAAGACCCTACAGCACTACTTTAAGGAGAATGCCATTCTGGAAACGCCACCAGCTGTGGTATGGAAAGTTCACAAGAATGTGATTCGAGGCACCCTCATTAAAATTGTCAGGTCAAGGAAGAAGCAAAGATCAGACCAGTTGCGGATGATCCGGTAGAACATCTCCGAATTGGAGACACGGCAATAACGGTCACTGACTGAAGCCGATCTCAGAGATCTGCTCATGGCCAGGAAGGAACTCTCGACGGTACTTGCTCAATAAAACTACTTAACTCTTCAGAATCCCAAATGATTTTTTTATGAACACTCGAACAAATGTGGAACGTTGCTAGCTTGCATGCTGAAAAAGAGACAAGACTGCTTCCATATCCACAAAATCTGCATGGGGTGGCAAACGGCATCGCCGCCTCCCTCTGATATAGCTGCAACCTTTCAGAAATATTACTCTTCTCTTTATGGCAAAACAGCAGCTCAGAGTCCCCAAAGCACGTCCACAAGAAGTGCAGACATGCATCGGTATCTGACCGCACACATCAACAACAAATTGGACGCCAACACAGCCACTAACCTAGGGCGGGAAGGTAACCCAGATGGATTACAACTACAATACTACAAAATATTCCATGATACTTTGCTTCCACACCTCCTTGCCTAGTTTAACTTATTGTTCCAGGAGGGCAAACTTGGGATGGAGTCCCTGGCAGCAAACATCCCTGTCTTACCTAAAGAGGGAAAAGACCCTGAACATTATGCTAGCTATAGGCGCATCTCATTGCTGAACAGCGACATTAAACTGCTCGCCAAAAGGTTCTCCCAGACTTGGTACATGCTGATCAAAGCCGG
Organism: Pelobates fuscus; assembly: GCF_036172605.1. Lineage (NCBI taxonomy): Eukaryota > Metazoa > Chordata > Amphibia > Anura > Pelobatidae > Pelobates > Pelobates fuscus. Next base: position 214,544,324 of record NC_086322.1, read on the forward strand.
TTCATCCCTGGGAGTGAAGCGAGGGACAACAACATCCGTTTACTTAACATCATGCACCTGGCTAAGAAATCATGCCGGACCCTGGTCCTCCTATCCACAGACGCAGAGTAAGCATTTGACTGGGTGGACTGGCAATTCATGTTACTCACTCTAGAAAGCATGGGATTTGGGGAGAGGTTTTGCAAATGTATCCAGGCCCTGTAATCGTCACCAACAGCGAGAGTACGCATCAATGGGGGCCATACAGGTAGCTAACGGAACCGCCAGGGTTACCCGCCCTCACTGCTCCGCTTCATGTTGACTCTGGAACCTTTCTTGGATGCCATCAGATGCAACCTATCCATCATGGGATTCAAGTATGCTGGGATCAAACATAAGGTTTCGGCCTACGCTGATGTAGAACAGTCGCTGACTTCCTTCGAAAATATTCTCAGTGAGTTCCTGGAATACGGCAAATTGAGCAATTTTAAATTCAACCTGGATAAATCGGAGGCATTAAACGTATCAGCATCGGCATGGGAATTGGAACACTTGATCTCGAACTATCGCTTCCGTTGGTGTCAGGATCGGCTGAAATACCTGGGGATCTGGATACCTGGATAACATTCGACCACTCCTCACCTGCCTTCAGTCAGACATGAAGGCATGGCTAACACCCCACTTTTCATGGACCGGGTGATTCAACTCCATAAAGATGAATGTCCTCCCTAGGATCCTCTACCTTTTCCAGAACATACCATCTGACCAGAATAGTGGAGTGGCACAAGACTGGGACCAGAAAGATCTGGTGCAGCCTTGAATGTGAGATAGCAGGTGGACGAATACCATCCGCGGTATGGTTACCCGAGGGGGAGACGGTATAATTTCTACGGGAACAGTCATTCATAGGTGCCACACTGAGAGTATGTTATCAAGTATGGCACAAAATCTCATTGACAACACCAGGCAGATACTAGCTTTCCTGTGTGGAGGCCCGTACGTCCGACTGTCAGACTTGTGTACCAATGGGATACTGAAGCCACTCTGGGACCTGCTACCAGACAGAGCACCCACTGCTATGGAAACCTTCAGATACCATCAACTCCGTCATTTTGTAGTCACCTTAACTCCCCAACTGTGGCTCACCAGGCCGCTGACGCCGGTGGAAGACATGTGCAAAAGGGCGGAACCTATGTACTAGGGAATATCCATGCTTTATCAACTACTGATGTCCTCCGATACACCACCGCCACCCAGATTCCAATCACTTTGGTAAGAAGCACTAAACGTGATGTTCACGGACAAGGAGTGGGATGAGATGGCCACGTTTACCTATCACAGCTCACTATGCGCAAACAATAGGGAAACAAACTATACGATCTTTAACCACTGGTATAACACACTACAGAAGCTTCACAATTTTTTCCCACACGTGCCCGACATCTGCTGAAGGTGCGAGAATGGACCAGGGACTCTCCATATCTTCTAGGAATGCCAAGTGCTCTGAAGGGTGAAGCAGGAGACAGAGACAGGCAGGATAGAGGGACTGTACCTCACCAGCTACTGGTAGCATACTTCTGTCCGGTCTACCAAACACATGGCACTAAACGAATTGCGGACTCGGGTACTTTGGTGAAACCCATTCGCATACAGTAGGGTTTGGAACAATTGACATTATGATTCTAATGTTGATAAGCAGTGAGCTCTATGCACACTTTTTAACTGGCCACCACTGGGTCCGGTTATATGCCTGGTTTTGTACGCATGTCTTTAATTCTATTGTTAAACCTATATTTTCACTTACTCATTTGTTAAACCTGTACTAAAACCTTCAATAAAAACGAGATTGTCAAAATAAAAGAAAGAGATAGAAGTTATATCTCTTCTGCTGTTATTTCTGAAACATTTTAAAAGACAACAAACAGCAAGAAATGCAGTTACCAGAAAGACAAACAATTTCTGCGAGGTAAAGGTCATGAAACCAAAGAGAAGAAATGTGCTGAGACATTTGTTTCCTTATTTCTCTTTCAAGCAATCATTTTTATTATTAAATCAAAAATGTATTGGTTGCACTATATCGTTAAAATGTCAACATCCAAGCTGTGTTTTGGTGCTCTGTTTGTAGACAATGGAAATTATACAGGTATAATGTAAACAGAGACACAAGAACCCTTTATCAGACCACGCAGGGAAATATTGTCATATGATATAAATGGGCCAATAAATTAAACTTTCTTTCAGGGATTAATTCACCAAAATATAAGTAAGGACACTGAATGCTTGCATGGTATTTTGCAATCTGATGGTGTAGCGATAGTGTTTCTGAAGCAATTGAAATGCTGAGTCGGAAGCACACATTATTAATTGAGTCTTGAAGACAGCCGAGGTAACTTCAAATTGGAGACATGGAAAAATAGAGATAAGATAGGTCAATGAGTAAAATGGCTCGAAGGAAGGAAGAGTACTTAATACGGTGAAAATATATGGGAAAATGTTTGTGTATACAAAGGGAAAGTGATATGAAAGATTATATGCTTAAATATAAAATTAATAAACCATTTGCCTAAGTATAGCAACAGTTAAAACATAACGATATTAAGCACACTGGGCCTCCTGACTAAGATATTTGATAGGAAAATAAATTGAGTCCCAGGACCCCCTGAGAACCCAAGGCTTAGAGAACATTTTCCTCTTCCTCCATCCTGCAAGCTATGGGACATGAATAATAAATGTAATGAACAGATAGTGTGCAGATACACCTTTCACCAATCACCTGATGTTATGAATTAGCAGGTTTATTGTATATACATTTTGTAAAGTTTCCTGTTCCTGCATGTGCCTCACCATTGTAAGAGTCCTGGGGTTCCCAAGTCCCTCGATTAAGGTAGCTCAGTGTCCTATAAGCAGGAGTTAATAAAAAAAGAAAAAACAACAACAACATTGTACTTAAATGTTGCTACATATATAATTGTGGAAATTGTTTTATTCATTTAATATTTAAGCATATAAAATATATGCATGAAGGGCAGAGCTTGACATCGACACGGAGCAGACACCATATTCATCAGTTCTGGTAGAAATCTGCCAAATCTCCTTAATATCATGGGCCAACCTATCTTTTCAGCTGAGACTGAGCTTGTACTCACCTCTGGACACTATTGATTCATGCCATTCTTTCTCACCTCCAAAACGAAACGACAGAAATGCAGACCAGGAGCCTATTTTCTGCCTTCAGACACTGTCCTGAAAAAGCTAATCGGTGGCTCATTATCATCTAGAGTGCCTGAACCAGACCCCCACATCCTTTACTTAGGCAGCTGAAGTACTCTCTGCTATGGGGCAACCGTTTCAGAAACCACCAACTGGTACACTTAACATAGAAACATGTGACGGCAGATAAGAACTATTCGGCCCATCTAGTCTGCCCAATTTTCTAAATACTTTAATTAGCCCCTGGCCTTATCTTATGTCTAGGACAGTTTTATGCCTATCCCATGCATGTTTAAACTCCTCCACTGTGTTAACCTCTACCTCTTCAGCTGGAATGCTGTTCCATGTGTCTACTACCCTCTCAGTAATGTAATACTTCCTCATATTATTTTTAAACCTTTGCCCCTCTAATTTAAGGCAATGTCTTAAATTGTGGTAGCTTTTCTTCTTTTAAATATAGTCTCCTCCTTTACTGTGTTGATTCCATTTATGTATTTAAATGTTTCTATCATATCCCCCATCTCGTCTTTCCTCCAAGCTATACATGTTAAGATCCTTTAACTTTTCCTTGTAAGTTTTATCCTGTAATACATGGACCAGTTTAGTAGCCCTTCTCTGAACTCTCTCCAAAGTATCAATATCCTTAAGAAGATACGGTCTCCAGTCCTGCGTACAATACTCCAAGTGAGGTCTCACCAGTGTTCTGTACAAGGGCATGAACACTTGCCTCTTTCTACTGCTAATACCTCTCCCAATACAACCAAGCATTCTGCTAACATTTCCTGTTGCTGTATTACATTGTCTGTCTACTTTTAAGTCATCTGAAATACTTACCCCTAAATCCCTTTCCTCAGATGTTGAGGTTAGGGCTCAAATATTCTACTGCCCTTGTGTTTTTACGTTCAAGATGCATTATTTTGCACTTATCCAATTAAATGTCAGTTGCCACAGATCTGACCATTTTTTCTAGTTTACCTAAATAATTTTCCATTTGGCTTATCTCTCCTAGAACATCAATCCTGTTACATATCTTAGTATCATCAGCAAAAAGACATACCTTATCAAGATGATAGATATTGGGCCATTCTCTAGCTGCAATTTCAGCACAGATTGCTGTTATGGAAGGCTATGAAGCATTGAATATGGCACAGATCCACATGCACTGTAATCTGCCACCATAGGCGTGCCTGGACACACCCTAATTCCCGCAGCCCACGCTATGTGCCTTGATGGGTCAGTGAGGGTGATCAAAGATCCATGGGCTGGTGAGGGAGATCCTCCGGGTTCCACGGTGTGACGGTAGTCACCATCACTGGTGATGGAAGACAGACACTATGGGTGGGCTCCCAAATTCCTTTTGTGTTTTGTCACAATGTGCCTATTATTTGTGCAGGGTATGTTGAATGTATTGTTGGTCTATGCATCTCCCCCTCCCCCTTTTTCCTGTCCTATTGTTTCCCCAGCATGGAGTTGTCCCAGGGACACTGCCAGACCAGTTTAAACTAGCTGTTCTGTCCCTCCTCAATCTCCCATCAGCCCTTGCTATTGTCTGATCCCACCCTTCCTTGTACTATAGTAATCTATGTAACCTATTGTATAAATGAGTCTGTTAGGGGCTTAAACTATGTGTGCTGTATTTAGTTAAGAGTTGCTGTTTAACCTTCACCATGTGTCGTCTGGTGTTTGGTCCTCTGTGGAAAAGGCCCTAAGTGATCCCAGTCAAGCCTCAGCGTCTGGGTCTGAAGTGTTTCAGGGTCCCTGATAGGTACTCGGTCGGAGTACTGGAGCTCCGTTGCACACGGCAATGCTCAGATATTGCGAGAGTGAACTCTAGCCCCGCAGGCTAGAGTTTACTCACCACTGGACCACCAGGGATGGCAGCAGCACGGTCCCCCCCTCTCTACAAAAGGTAAGAAGGGAGGGGGGCTATTTCCTAAATGAACCTCCCACTGGCACAGTCCCTCCAAACAAATACACACAAACAGCACCCTCATACACACAGCACCCTTACACACACACACAGCACACACACACTAACAGTGCCCTCAAACATACAGCACGCACACACATACATCACCCTTACACATACATCACCCTTACATATACACAAACAGCACCCACACACACTAACAGCACCCTCACACATACAGCGCCCTCACACATATAGCACCCTTACACACACAGCACCCTTACACACACAATGCACTCAAACACACAGCACCCTTACACACACACACCACCCTCACAAACACACACACACAGCACCCTCACACACACAGCATCCTTAAACACACACAGCATCCTTACACACACACAGCGCCCTCACACACACACAGCACCCACATGCACACACACACACAGCAGTTATATATACGTAGCATGTGTGTTTATGCCATAGGCTGCGCACGCCTATGTCTGCCACCACAGTCCTCACTGCAGAAAGGTGTAAGCCTCTTTGGAAAACTGTGATGGGACTACTTCAGCCACCAAGCAAGATATTAAGAATCTTTTACTTGACATTCAGAAACTGCTGGCAGCAGATAATGCAGTAATTAAAGTTGATGTGCTGGCAGTAATGGACAGGATGTGCTCTTCTGAGGAGGACATTATTGATCTATAGCATTGATCTTACCTTCTGTAAGGTCTCTATTCAAAACATTCAAGCCAAACAACAAATGCTACCTATACACGCACGTGTGCTAGGTGAGAGATCTAGGTGAAATCATTTAAAAATCAGAGGCATACCAGACACTATCACTGTAGAAGAACTTGTTCATTACATACAGTGGTTTGTGGCATCAACACTGCCTCTAAGCTTGGCTACAAAGTCTACTGTCATTGGGATATATTGTTTGCCTAAGTTACCAAGGGGAACCACCCTCAGCAGTGCAAGATGTTATCATCTACTGCTCATCCTTAGAAGACAACAGACAGCTCATGTCAGTGTTGCTGGACAAAACACCTTATTCTTTTGAGGCCTCCAACCTCACATTCTATCAAGAATAGATAAGGTTCTCTTGCTCCAGCTGCTCCCCTGGTTAGGCGTTTCAAAACCAGAGAGCCTATTAATTATTAACTAATTTTCAGATATTATTGATATTACATTATATCGTAAACATTTTATTTCATCGCTATCCAGGCTCCTGGCCTTAATCGGTGGCCCACTCCGGGAAGAAGGTTGATAATTGGTGAAACATTTAATGCATTTGATATTTCTGTAATATGCGTTGAAACACTCAATGTTTTTTATTTGTGCATCGCCAAGAATTAAACTAAAATAAAAAAATGTTGACAAATAAATAAAATATATACATGAAAATATATACACCAAAACTACTTTGCATTCAGATAAAGTTATTTAGTGCTTGGAGTGCCCCTTTATTGAGAGGCTGAGAAGTTCTGCCATACCTGTAACTGTGAGAAACATTATACAATAAACTAAATAGTATGCCAAATTGCTGTGTTAGAAAATAATTAAACAATATTATTTTTCATATTTTGAACAGACAATACATTTTACATGGCAATAGACATATTTAGAACAATCAGAGGTCACTATTTGTTTCTGAAATACATTTTGTATGTTAAGAGTGTATTGGAAAAACATATTTTAAACCAATCAATGTGTTATCTTATAAAAAAAAATACAGTTATTTTAAGAATAGACATTTATTGTTTCAGTATAAATCGGATCACGCAAGAACCAGTTTTCTTGATTGAGTTGTTTCATTAACTCTATGAAATACGACAAGCAAAACACTTGGGATAGAAATGAGATTTAGAAGCGAAGAGGAAATTCAAAGAGATTATTTGAAGGTTATGCGGTAAAATACTCTATTTCTGCAGCTAATTAGGGCTGCAGGGACAGTTGGGTAATACAGTTTCTAGGTCACAGTGAGATTTTAGGCTTTCTCTTCTTTAACCAACAGTGAAAGAATACGGTATATAAATAAATAAAATCATTAAAATGAAAAACAAAACGACACAAAATGTAGCTATACAATGTAACTATTTTATTGCTTGATTACTGCTTATAGAATCTGTAATTTATACTTTGACTGTTTTATGTCACAGAGTATAGAGCTGCATTATATTGCTTTAACTTTTTTTAGTCAGTGGACCTTTTTTGTAAATAACCCTGAGGATCTGTACTTGTCTTAGAAACATTTAGAATACACATACACATGTATATTAATTATTGTGGATACATTTAATTAAAATAGGAATAATAGCAATAATAATAATGCTCATCATAAATAATGTATTAAATAAAGTTACTTCTAACAGGAGTATTCACTAAAACGAGAACTGAAAGTGAAATTTAAAAGGGTGGTTTGATGCCAAGTTTGTTTAAATTCACTATGGTTTGCAGGGAACAGGAAGGTACTGAGGCATTGTATTCAATCCTAATTTTCACTGTGATCTATGTGCATATAACATATACAAATCCCTTCTTGACCACATAATGGCAGTCAGATATCTCTGTGGATCAATAAGCCATAACCCTACAACTGAGAGATTATATCATTGAAAATTCTGTTTTTGCAAGTATGCATCTAGTTGCTGTTTAAACATCTGTACAGACTCTGATAAAACCACTTCTTCGGGCAGAGAATTCGCCATCGTTATTGTTCTAACTGTAAAAAAAAAACTTTCCTTTGCCTTAGACCGAATCTCCTTTCTTCCAGTCTAATGCATGACCTCATGTCCTATGTATAGTCCTGTTTGTGAATAGATTTCTAGAAAATGGTTTGTATTGGCCTCAGATATATTTGTATAATGTTATTATATCCCCTCTTAAGCACCGTGTTTCTAAACTAAAGAGTTTAGAAAATATCTTGTCAATAATTAGAGTAAGGCATCAGCTTGAGCCTTTTAAACCAAAATAAAAGGTTAATGTAAACAATGCCTTAACATTTGTTTGAAACATTGACATAGATAAACATGGACATAGATAACATGCACATGAATAAATGATAAAACAGCAACCATATTTGTAGATTTATGTTTAGATTTAGCTATTACACTTGTTTCTTCTCTCCTCTTTTTTCTCCCTTCTGCTTTCCTTCTTTCCCCTCATCTTTTTCCACCAATTCACTATTGGGCATTGGATGTGTTAAGGTTTTACTTTAGCAAAGCCTTAGTCATCAGTTGTAAAGTGCTGCAGATCACATCATATTTCTTATATTCCAATTTTAGCAGAGGATCAGATATACCATCATTTAAAAAGTGACAATAACGTCAAAAACCTGACTTATTGGTATTTTGTCTAAAGAGCTTTTTGCTCTTTAGTTAGTCCCCACTCAGGTCTCAAAAAAAGATTTTGCTGATTTATGCCATTACAGAGAGAACTTATATCATTTGCACATCAGTTGGATCCCAGCCACAAGAGCAGTCCAGATGTGAAATATCAGCATGTTCCCTCTGCACAAGAGATACAACAACCATATACAATTGTTTGAACCTTCTTTTGGCCTCTTCACTGAGGTGTAGCACGGGATCCACGTCTGGATTACCATTTCAACCTATGGAGACCTAAAACAAATGTACAGAAGCAAAAACAGAATATATGAAAATGCTAAAAATAGGCAAAAACAAGCTATAATGCCTTAATTTAATAAGCTTTCCAAATGATTCACTACTGTTAGCAAACTTTCCAAATGATTTATCAAATAAATTCCTATCGACTTTAATGTTGACTTCTGTTTAAAATTTGGAATTTGTTTCTATATAGTATTGAATTATTTGGAAAGCGTATTAAATCAAGGCCTTATAGCTTATCCTTCAGTAACTCCACATTCAAGTCTCAATTTTGTTTTGTTTTTTTGCTCACTTGTGCCATTGCAAAGAGAACCTATACCATGTCAGACCATTCCTGTATATAAGGATAGTCCATATCCAAATTGCCAGCAAGTTTCCTATGCATGAGAGATACAGCAACTCCAGACAATCTATCAGGAAAATAGTGGCAATTCTGGGAATACAGCTTCTTAAAAATGGCACCAAAATTTAAACAAATCATAAATATGGTGTTACTGCCAAATACAGTAAGTACAGTACAGCCTGATTTCTAAAGAAGTAGATGTGAAAATGATGTATTTTCAGACATGACCCCACATTCATCAGCAACTATCCACTCCCATTGTTGCCTTCCTTCCTCTTTGTACCTCCGTCCATCTGTGCATTTCTGGAGTGTCTCTCCTGTCCTCTATTACATAGCTCATTCCCATGTTAAATCCTGTTCTCTGGCATTCCTATTGGAGCCATGAGCATCTTTAGTAAATGTTCCTCCGGGTTTCAGTAAAAGAACGTAAAATGCATTGATTTCTAAAAGTTTTGATTGTAAACATTAGTTGATTGTATTGTGTATGCCCCAAATATGATGTCCATCCCAATCTATCAAATCACCAGAGACATTGAATAATTCATTTTATATAGAGTTTTTTTTTATTCACTTTACTACTAATAGTTTTGTCTTCATTGTAAAAAACTAACCAAGCTGAATATTTCAAAAAGTGAAAATATATTAATTTTATTTATAAATTAATAATCTGCATACAAACGATACAATGTAACGTTGTTGTTGGTTTTTGGAATCAAGAGTTATTTGAAGCTAGTACTTTGGACTTGGCAAATTATATAACTTAATAGCATTATTAGCATTATTTTAGATCAAATAGAATTGACTTAACTGAGAGACCAGCTTGAGTTCTGCCTACATCTATGTTTATGACATATATAATGCATTATCATAATCTATGTTGCTACACTCTGTGAGTCTATGACACAATGCATTATTAGAACTTTAGTTTTACTATACTTTATTAGAAAGATTTACTGAGCCATTAACATCATAATCCAACCAAAGATTCATAACTATAATTGATTTTTTGAAAAGTTTAACTTTCCCCTACTGAATTCTCTTACACACATTCAGTATCTACCATGGCACACAATTTTTCTATTTAATAAATTCCAAGATTCATACATTTTTTAAGGTTTATTTAAACAGAACAGCCGAATTCTGCAATGCATAAATTGCCCTTAAATCATGGGAGCAGATTTACATCTTCACTTTTGAGTGTTTGCTCATTACCGCCGTTCCATAATAGTTATTTTAATGTTCATTTAATTGTCATTGCCATTTATGTATACTTAAATCAAGTTATAACTTTATTTAGTGCACAAATCAAGCAATTTTAGTAAGAAATTGTAGTGATAATGCTTATATAACTGCTTAGAAAAAAGGTCTTGAATAAGAAACTAGCATACTTGCTCATGTTTGAAATTACAAGTGAGTATTTGATTGTCTGCTTGTCTTCTCTTTCCATCTACTTCTCATCTTCAAATAACCTTGCATACTCTGACACATACGCATGGTAACATTGTGGCACTGACACAAGCAATCTGACAGCATATACATGTATACAGAAACAGACTCACCTTCATCAATATACAAAGTGGCCCAAACGTAGGTATACAGTATAGTTTATTTGCATCTTATTACATTGTTTATTACATTTACAATTGTTTAACACTAATTAATCTTGTAAGTGCTCAAAATGTCTTCCATCAACGTTGCAACATTCTTGAACCTGCCTAGTATACTGTGACACACAGTATGACACAAATTCTGTTTCACAAATGCTTCCAAGAGTAACTCTTTGAATTTGTAAATTCTCTGGGGCTTCCTTGCAAAAATGTTTACCACACCCCAAAAAAAGAAGTCCATTTGTGTTAAGTCGGGTGAACGTGGCAGCCGTTCAATGCTTCCACGTCGCCCAATCCAATGCTGTGGGAAGGTGTAGCAGTTCTTCTTTTCTGTAACCAAAACGTTAAACATAAATAACCATAACTTAAGATATATATATATATATATATATATATATATATATATACAACTTAACACATAGTGTCATACAGTGAACCCAACCGTCCTTGCCAATAAACTGACCATGTGCCTATGTACCACTTCCTCTCACCTCCCCCCTCGGCATAAAATTATTTCCTTCCAGTGCCTGCCATCAGCCGACCTTATCCACGCTCGGTTTGCATGACATCCCAGGTAACCTAAGGGTAACCCTTTTGAGCAGGGGAGGTTGAGTCCTTAAAACTTGTCCATCTCATTCCATATACTTAAATGTAACCCCTCAAACTCAATTGGCAAGGACATACCCCCGCTAGCTGTGACTAAAATATACTAATAGGGTGGGCGGGAGGGAAGCTGTTTGCTGGCCCGAATCCCAAGTGGAACTGAGGTAAGACCACCACCCCCACTAACTTACACAGAACATAATCCCACCCACACATTCTTTCACAACCAATCCTATGGAGCTATCCCCACACTCATACATGTGCCCTTGTCCGCTTAGCTGCGCTATCTCCCCAGGGCCTTTTTAGTCTGTCATAGACATCTTAGAACATCCAGATTTCAGTACATTAACCACTGCACCCGCTACTTCAAATGTATCTGTAATACGATAAATTGTCATGTATGTTGTTGTGGAGGAGTGTCTAATTTTCATCATGCATTTTCAATCTTCCCGGATTGCTTTAGAATCCACTTTCTTTCTTCATGACTAAAATTTGCTGTGCTCATTCACAATAACAGTAAAGAGAAATAATAATTTTATCTGCCCTCGCCAATGCTTTATGACTGCCATACTGATATTTAAATGCCTAAAATGTAACTGCATCTTTCATGTTTGTCAGTGTGTATGTATACCCATATAATCTGGTATTAGGAATTTAATTGTTTGACCTGTATACCAACTTTGGGCACCCTGTATACTCACAGTCTCCCTCATTTATGTCCATACCATTTGAAATGAGTAAATAAAATCTTAAACTGAGGTGAACAGAACATGGAGACAGTTAAAAATTGTAAGAGTGTATGCAGAAGAAGTGGAAGAGAACAGTGACACTGCAGTACAAAAAAGGGACATAATGTTCCTTAAGGACTGCTGTGTCTGAAATGCAGTTCTTTTGACTCTGCCCCTCCTTCCCTGTTTTGTTTGGTACCTACAAAAAAACAAAACACCCTTTTCTCATTGTGATGAGAGCTTGTGTTTGGTATTTTATACAGAAGTACCTCATTTGCAAGTCACCATTTCCCCCCTACCTCATTGTTACCATCAGGGAGAGTGTTATTTTTGGGTTGGTAGCTATGGAAATAGTGACACTAGAGTTAGAATCAGAGGACACATGGGTGGGAGTGAGGAGAAAGTGACACTTGGTAGGGTGTTTGCAACACTTGGATAATACGATGTTGTAAAGAGACAGGAAGGTGAGATGGTGAATATGGGATAGGGACCTGGAAAGAGTATGGTACCAAGATTAGGAGCTAAGGACAATGCGATGCAGAGATAAGAAAGGCAATATAAAAACCTTGACACTATGGGTAAAGCTGAACACACTGGGGTGATAAGGTGGTGATGTTGGGGGTGAGTACAGAGTCACTCATGCTCAATGAAAGCCATTCTCTATTTGGTGCACTAATTTTAGGCATTATCGCAGATGTACTAGTCTGTTATACATAATGCTTATGGCATCTTTTGTTCAGTGTGGGCATTGTTCGTAGTTGCAAAAAACAAGTAGGAGCCGCAAGCCTACATCCAACCACAGAGTTGCCAGATGTTAGCTTGCACAACTCTTCATTATAATCTACAGTGAGAAGGCACTCACCCTTTACAAAGTATCATCTATACATTTCTTATTATTAAGCTGTGTCATCTGAAGCTTGATGGCACATCAACAAATTCTTATTGGAGAATATTATAGCCTTTGCTGACAACGTTTGGCTGCATGACACATAATTGGAAGTAAGCCTGACATTTTCAGTGCCCACTCAACCTAGCTTTTCTGATAAGGACATTCACAAGTCCCAGTATCTTGTGTGTCAATAAGGATCTAGACTGGCCATATACTTCTTTCTATTCTGCAGGCACAATGATGATGCTCCTACAACATGTTCAAGTTTAAGTCTTCCAACAATCTACAGGGAGTGACATATAGAGTTGAGCAGTGTAAACAGGGAGGAGAATGCAAGGTATGAAGTAGATACACCACCAAAAAGATATAAAGAATTTGTTAAGTGTGTAGGATAACTATAGAGTCTGTATCCAGCAATGCAAATAGATGAGTGAGGAGAAACCGGGTTAGACAAGTTTAAGTACAACAGCTACATGGTATGTTAATAAGATTTCCTAAATACATTATTTTTTGTGTGAGTTCTTAAAAGACTAGAGACAAGGGATAGTTGTTATGAGGCTAGGAATATCATTCCATGAGAATGGTGCAGACTTAAAGAAGACCTGTAAATGAGAGCTTAATAGTGCAAGTGCAAACAAATGACAAATGATGGTCAATAGTGAAGCAGAATGGGTGAGAAGGGGTGAACATGTGGATGACAGATGATAGGTAGAAGAGAGATGACATTTGGTTAAAAATCTTTGTGAGTCAATACAAACTGCTGTGCATTTTTTTGTGAAATAGTCAAGGGCGGAATTATTTTACAGATACACCTGTGTTTTCTTTTTAAATCACCCATACTCTACCCTTGAGTTGTCTTTGTTACCCTTGTTGTTTTACATTTGAGTAATCTCATACAAATTGGACACGTGTGTAGAAGATGATAAAGAATGTGCTCTGTGTGTGAGTAGCTTCTGTACACATTTCTTTTTCGCAATTCCCAAGTGAACTCTACTTATTCTTTAGAGACAAAGCTAACTGAGAAAGCTGGCTATTTTTATAAATGGGAATACTGAAGGGAGGTTAGATGCTAGAAAATGGAACTGACTATTTAAGAATGCTGTCCCACTTAAAAAGATACTTAACCAGCTTGAAAAATTCCCAACACTTCTATTGGTATGTATCGAATCTGTCCTGGATAATTTTGAATGTTTTCTTGACTTTCATATAAACTATGTCACTTACAAAAGAGGGAGACGAAAGGTAACATACCAAGTCAATAATTTCTCAAGTTACATTAAAATATCACAAAACTAATTTAAACATTATTTCTATAAATCACATGGCTCTTTAGTAATAATTGCTTATTGTCAGGGTTAATGATGCTAAAAGAACAGTTGTTTATGGAACCTGTCCTTTACTAAATTATGATGTACCATTAACCCAAACCAAATTTGAAATGTCCTTACAGATGGGCTTTCATAACTTTGATCAATGGTGCTCTATGGAATAAAATAATGCTAGCAGTTGCAGTTATATTGTTTCTGTTGTCCTTAAAATGTAACTTAATTAACCTCTAAAATCAATGCACGTTTACATCACTTGTTAATCTGCTGAAATGTTTATGTAAATTCATTTTCCCCTTGGTGATATAACATCTATACAGCTGTAATGGAAAAAAAGATGATAAGAGGGAGAAGTATATTTATTATTTTGCTTATATTTCATTTAATATGAAATCCCAATAAATAAATACTTCAAATAATAATTAATTGGATTGATTAATACATTTATGATCTCCATCTTCCGAAATTCACCTTGTTCCAAGAGTAAATAAGACATAATCTTATTACGGAATGGCAAATACAGTATTTGACCTTTCTGATATAAGCATGCTGATGACTATTAATTGCAAAGATGTATAGCTACAGTGAATAAAGTTGCAATTTTTATGAAGCAAGCCAACACAGCAACAACAAATTACTAGACAAAATTAATACATGTTTAATGAGATTGGTTGCTTTAGTAAGGCTTAAATCATGACAGTGCCAATGTAATTGATTTGTTTTTTGAGTACATACTCAACAAATGAGAGGTGACGATCTACAAAATTGATAAAAGGAATGGAGCATTTTAGTTACGAAGAAAGGTAAACAAATTTAAATCTCTTTAGTTTTAGTTACGAAGAAAGATTAAAACATTCAAATCTGTTTAGTTTGGAAAAACGGCGCCTGAGAGGGGATATGATAACATTATACAAATATATTCGGGGCCAGTACAAACCTTTATCTGGAAATCTATTCTTAAACAGGGCTATACATAGGATACGAGGTCACACATTTAGGCTGGAAGAAAGGAGATTTCATCTAAGGCAAAGAAAAGGTTTTTTTTACAGTAACAGCAATAAGGATATGGAATTATCTGCCTGAAGAGGCGGTTTGCCAGAGTCTATACAGATGTTTAAACTGCAATTGGATAAATACTTGCAAAAACATAACATACAGTGATATAATTTCTAATTAGTGGGGTAATAGCTGCTTGATCCAAGGAGACATCTGACTGCTATTTTGGGGTCAAGAAGGAATTTTTTCCTAGTTTGTTGCAAAATTAGAAGCGCTTCAGACTAGGTTTTTTGCCTTCTTTTGGATCAACAGCAAAAACATATGTGAGGAAGGCTGAACTTGATGTACGCAAGTCTCTTTTCAGCTATGTAACTATGTAACTATAGTTTGGAAAAACGGCACCTCAGAGGGGATATGATATCATTATACAAATATATTCGGGGCCAGTGTAAACCATTATCTGGAAATCTATTCATAAACAGGGCTATCCACAGGACACGAGGTCACGCATTTAGGCTGGACAAAGAAGATTTTATCTAAGGAAAAGAAAAGTTTTTTTTTACAGTAAGAAAAATAAGGATATGGAATTCTCCGCCTGAAGAGGTCGTTTTATCAGAGTCCATACAGATGTTTAAACAGCAATTGGATAAATACTTCCAAAAACATAACATGCAGAGATATAATTTCTAATTTGAGGGGTTATAGCTGCTTGATCCAAGGAGATATCTGACAGCCATTTTAGGGTCAAGAAGGAATTTTTTTTCCTAGTTTGTTGCAAAATTGCAAGCGCTTCAGACTGGGTTTTTTGCCTTCTTTTGGATCCACAGCAAAAATATATGTGAGGAAGACTGAACTTGATGGACATGAGTCTCTTTTCAGCTATGTAACTATGTAACTTTGTAATCAGTGTGAGATGAGTTGCTGACATGACTACACACCACAGTCAATCATTGTTCTCTTATTATCTTCCTCTTGCTTGATAGCACGATTTTGAGATACTATGCAAAAAAGAAGAGGGCAGTGATTGGGTGTGAGGCAGAGTCAGATCAACAGCT
Organism: Pelobates fuscus; assembly: GCF_036172605.1. Taxonomy (NCBI): domain Eukaryota; kingdom Metazoa; phylum Chordata; class Amphibia; order Anura; family Pelobatidae; genus Pelobates; species Pelobates fuscus. The sequence continues at coordinate 214,560,600 of NC_086322.1, forward strand.
TAGCTCACCTTAATCTGAACTACATTGTTTATGTTAACGCTGTTATAGCATTAAATGCTGTCTTGCAAAAACAAGGTTTTAACAACCAAGACAGCCAATCCGGACCTTCCAGACCATGTGCTCACAATGACATCGAGATCACATGACGGGATCGGCAGTGAACAGCACTGCCTGCAGAGAGACTGCCTGGGTTGTCAGGCAGATCCTTCAAGCTGTAATAATGAAAAAAAAAAAAAAACCTTTAATAAATTAATTAAATAATATGCAATTATATAATATAATAAGTAGTCGGGGACAATAAGCCGAAATATATAGTAGTGGTATAAGCCGAATTATAGTAGTGGTATAAGTCGGTTGTGGTGTGCTGAAACCGACGTTCGCTTAAGCCTGTAAAAGAGGGCAAAAAGTCAACAGTTTAATCCTTAGTGTTGACATTACATAACCATAACTTTATATGCCTGCCTCAGTTTCCTCTCTGTTTGAGGGATATCTGATGTATGCAGACAATTCCAATGTCCCAGTTTATGATGTGCGCTGGGATGTTTAGCAAAAGTTGCAGAAGCAGTGCTTATTCTAATAGAATGGCCTGAATATGTTGAAGGGTCGTATCAGAGTTTTATGAATTGTGTCTTGACGTACAGGATGAGTTTGATGTAGTGAGTGGTTACCGTGTTACCTTAAAATAGAGCGTATGCCTGTGTAGTCCAGAGAGTGTCGCACAATTGGTCTAGTATGTTGACCTAGCACCATTTACTGTTGATAGTATGTAGGTATATGTCTGCAGGTGGGTACAAGATAAGTTTAAGTGTTTGTTAGCTAATTTAAGGTTGAGGTGGCTAAAGGATGTAAATGTCACCATGGTATTGATGGAGTACGGATTGTTGATTCGATATTCGGAAGTGAACTTATGGCCAGAGTTCTGGTATATAAATGGTTGGTATAAGCAGTCGCGTGTGCCAGCAATCTACCATGACCATGAGATGAGTTAATCCAGAATGGGATCCTGGAATGGAGGAGTTTTAGTTTATGGTTAAGCAGCCATTGAATGTTTGGAGGAATACCTGAAATGGGATTGAGAGATTGAGAAAGTAATGAAATGTACGCCGTCGTCAGGAGCTCCGAAACGCCGAAATGCGCATCGAGCATTTCTTTACTTTATATTATTATTTTTCACTAGGTAGCACTTAGGTAGTTAGTATGGTTTTGTTTAGTTAGTTTATCAGTTTATTTGGGTCTTGGTGCTTGGACAGTGACAGTTTCGTTGGGGTGGTTTAGTCTCAGTTTAGGGGCTGGGTTTGTTCACCCTTGAAGACTCATCCACCTAGTATCATAGTTTGTCTGTCTTCCTGTTCATAGCGTGGTCCCCTTTTTTTTATTTTGTGAGGCATTTACCTCTGATTAGTCCATTTAGTCTGATTTATTCTGAGTTACAGGGGATTTAAATATCTATATTGGGAAAGGTTTTTTTTGGAGTGATATACTCCTCCCTCCCCCTTTTTCCCTATACACTGTATCTCTTACTATCATGCTATCTTAAGGTTTCTTTTTTCAAATAGACAGTGAGTTTCATATGGTTTATAGGTGTAGATAGGGCTTCTTTGTCCATTCTTTTCTCACCTTTTCCATTTCTCTACTCCTGTATGAGGGCCCCACCTCTCTGACCTACTGGTTTCTATGTACCTTTTTTTTTCTGTGTGTGCAGAGCTACTATTGGGATCCCCTTGTTACATGGGTCTCCTTCACTAATACTAATAGAGTAGGCTTCATGTCTCTGCGGGCCATGTGTCACAGAACCCGTTGTCCTTGATAAAGGCTGCATACCCAGTCTAAAATAACAGGGGAATTGTTGGTCAGTGGGGGAATATAGAGCCAGCGAGTTCCTGGACAGCGCTCGAGATGGAGGATGAGTTTGACCGCAGGTTACAGAGCCTCTTGGCCCCACTGAATAGGCCGGTATCAGAGGAGACCCGGATGGACTGCAGAGAGCACGTTAGAAAAGAGATCTGGAACAGAGCCCTGGAGGGCATCCAGAGTTGGCGAGGGGAGCGTACCCCCAGCATGATGCAGCGACTACAGGCCCAATTGGAATGGCAGATGCCGCTTCTGGGCAAGCAGCCCCTGGGAGTGTGGGTGGCTAGACTAAAGAATCTGGTAAGGGAAGAACTGTGGCTCGAAGACGCATACCAGGCGATACAGTGGTACAGTGGTACACGGCTCAGTGTGTTCCCGAGATGGCTGAGTACGAATACCCTGAGGGTGGGGACTACGATGTCCCTGGAACATGGCGTATTCTGGGACAATATTGACAACTCTGACTTTGGGAATGCTGCCGACTCTTTGGGACCTGCATTATGACCGGGACGACATGCTGGGTCTCCCTAGTGCTATCAACCTAGAGGCAGACCTATGGTATCTGGTCACCCAGGAATGGCATCTGGAGCAGGGGTACCAGGACCTCATAAATTGATCCCAAGGAGACCCTCAGCCGGCAGGTGGAGATGGGACCGAGATCTCTCTACTGGCCCTACAGGGATGCTGGGCAGCCGGCCCAGATCCCCAACCACAGTGTGAGTCCCAGGGAGAGGAGAGCAGCGACCTCCCTCCCCAGTGGCAGGGTGAGTGTCAGGGAGAGGAGACAACCGGTCTCTCTCCTCAGTGGCAGTGTGAGTTACAGGGAGTGGAGACAACCGGTCTCTCTCCCCAGCGGTCACCAGAGGTACCCAAGGTTGCAGACCTCATGGACTGGTCCTGGGAGGACCCCCAGATGGCAGGTAGAGATGGGACCCAGGTCTCCCTACCGGCCCTACAGGGATGCAGGGCAGTCGGCCCAGATCCCCAGTGGCAGCAAGAGCTACAGGGAGAGGAGACAACTGGTCTCTCTCCCCAGCGGCAGCAGGAGTATCAGGAGGAGGAGGTAAGCAATCACTCCCCTCCACAGCTAATGCCTAACCTAGTTTCGGTGTTAGCGCAGGAGACGTTAACCCTCACTGGCCTCCACCCAGCAGAAGATCTGGCAGCATGGCAGAGTGCAGTTGGCCTCTGCCCTCTCCCTTTCCCTTGTCCAGAGCCTGACTCCCTGCAGGCTACCCCAGCAGAAGCGCTGGCAACCAGGCAGAGCGCAGTTAGCCTCTGTCCTCCCTTGGTCCGTGAGTCAGGAACTGCAACCAGTGTTTCCTTTCCTCTACCCAGCTGTAACGCTGGCTGCAGAGCAGAGGGCCGCTGGCCTCTGCCCTAACGTTCCCCTTGCTACCAGGCAGGACTATGCCCCGGTCCCCCCCAGCAGAAGAGCTGGCAGTTGGGCAGAGTGCAGTTGGCCTCTGCCCTCCCCTTCCCCCTTATCCAGAGCCTGACTCCCTGCAGGCTACCCCAGCAGAAGAGCTGGCATCAGGGCAGAGCACCACTGGCCTCTGCCCTACCTACCCCCTTGTTACAGGACAGGAGTGTTACCCTAGCAGCAGAGCTGGCATCTGGGCAGCGCGCAGTTGGCCTCTGCCCTCCTCTTCCCCCTTGTCCATGGCCTGGCTACCTACAGGATACCCCAGCAGAAGCACTGGCATCGCTAGAGAGTGCAGCTGGCCTCTGCCCCCTAAGTACCCACAGCCTTTTGCCCTGTCGCACAAGAGAGATCAAGGGGGCTAAACTCCCCTTCAGCAACCTGGGACATACAGGCCAGAACCGTACACCAGGAATCAGCAGGTGCAGTAACCGTTTATTGTGGGTCGGCTACTCTTTTAATTGTTCACTGTGGGTGGGTTGCTCGACTAACTCAGGCACTGATCGACAGAAGGTCAGGTACCTGGTTAGTCTCTCCCCAAAAGGGAAGATATGTGACCAACTACCAATCGCCACTGGCTTCTGGAAGGACCTGATTGCTAGCCTCCTGCTACAAGACTATGGGCCCTGCAAAAAGGCATGCTAAAAAGTGACTTCCATGGGAAAATGTGCCTCTTCCCCTCCTCCTTTTTCTTGTCCTATTGTTATCCAGCAGGGTGTTTTCCCAGGGACACTGCCAAACCAGTTGAAACTGGCTGCCTCGTCCCTCCTCAACCTCTCATCAGCCCTCTCATCAGCCCTTGCTATTTTGTGACCTCACCCTTAGTGCACTTTTAACATGAGACATATTGAGCGCTCAGATCCAAGCTATCTGGGGATATGTTGGACATATAGGTTAAACATTGTATTATATGAGTTATGTATTTTTATGTGTTTTTTGTAAAAGTTTTTGGACTTAGAGATATTTCCTGTACCTGGAGATAATTGGCTTACCACAGCCACTTAACCCCTTAAGGACACATGACATGTCTGACACGTCATAATTCCATTTTATTCCAGAAGTTTGGTCCTTAAGGGGTTAAGCCACATTATCTCCACGATAGAGGAAAATAAATAGCCCAGATGAGGGCTATCCAGGGATGTAGGATTTGTGGGGATATGTTGTTGTTTGGGGTGTTTCTGGACTTTGGGTAAAACTGGATATTTTCTGTCTGTGGTAATTGTGTTAGTCCATTGTGTTTGGTAATTGTATCACAGGCAGAGGGGAGGGTGTGTGTACATTAGCTGGGCGTGTCTAACTGTACAATACTGTGTTGATTGGTTGTTGTGACTTTGTGTCCTGTGCTCCACAAGGTCCACGTAGGTGGTAACCTTGTGGGGAAAACTGTATATAAGAAATGCCTTTGTGCTCATTAAACCAGTTCTACTTGACCCTCAACTCGCAGCCTTGACTTGTATTTGGAGGGGACAGCAATAATCATTACATGGATTGCTATGCTCTGCATACTCCCTTAGCTTCACTGAGCTCTTGTAAGAGCTTGTTCCTGTTCCTGCTTCGCTCTCTGTAAGGAAGAGAGGTTCACCCAGTGGAACCTGGAGCCTTGTCGTAGATCCAGGGTGGGTAGGAGACGGCGAGACCCCAACTAAGCAGCGGCAGTTCGTGGGGTCTGCAGTGCTTATGGTGTCTGGTGCGGTGCTGATGGTCCTTGGTGAGCACTAGGAGAATCCTTTCTATGGTCCAACCCTCAGCTAGCCTGGGGCAACCGTAACAACTTACATGTACAAAACAAATAAAATTATAATTAAAAAAAAAAAAATAAGTAAATAAACTGTGCAAAACCCCTACATAATGTGTTAAAATATTATGCTGAAAGTTGCAGAAAAAAGGAGAATTCTCATAGTATATAACTTTTTGTGCCAATTAAATAACAGCTGAAGATATTTTCTAATCTTACAGATATGCAGTTACATGCTTTTCCTCAAGCTTCAAATATAATATTTTCTATAAACACGTTACTTCTTTTTATATTATCTATGTGCAGCCCCCCTTAAAAAATGCCTACTCTGCTTACTCTCAATTATTATTGCAACTACTGATTTAGAAGCAATCATCTCTAGAGCAAAGTTTTAAGAAGATTTACACTAATAGATGATGCTGTGTCTTCTTGAAGTGGCATTGGAGAACTGAAAAATGTAGCATCTATCTTTATTTCCGCAGGTATCACTCAGTTCCCAGGATGGAAATATCCAGATTTATGATCCACAAATTGATAAAAAGCCAACATTAAGTAAGCAATAACCATTTAACTAAACTTTAAGAAAGCATGCTAAAATTATTTTAAAAAAGTAAACACTACAAAATGTCATGTTTCTTATATCAAAGTGTACCTGTGAAGGATTTTCCATGTACTTGCCTGTGGGCCCTCAGTTAAACCCTCTCCCTGCTGTTTAAATGCCTGTATCTGTTCGGTTTAAAATGTATAAAGGAAATGTATTCGTTTACCAAACAGAGACCACACACCCTGGGTAGCAATTAACATTAGAACACAGAGAAACCGCAACTTAACTGCTACTAGGTGGCCGCCATTCGGCATACGAACACGTGGCGAGAACAAAGGATGGCGGCCATCTTGGAACTCACGAACGCGGTCAGCGGGACTTATGCAGGGATTGCATGGAACTAATTTTGGCACGGCAACCATGCGAACGCCCGGTCCCCACGGAAGTCCTGGATGAATACGTTCCCCTCCACGAATCAAACTGGCGTTCGGTAGATAGAATCTACCGAATGAGGGGAACATTCCCATGTAACCAGCTGCACCATACGAACGGTGGTTTTCGTGTAGTTAGATGCGAACGGAGACTGGCTCTTGCTACTAATTCTATGGAACTCTAGATCAGATACCTCCACATGGCAAGCCGGTCAAACTTCCACACGATGCGACACGGAAACTACCAAACGGAAATTCGTGAGATTTGGATATGTAACTACCAGTATCCTCAGCTATCCAGGGATGTTAAAAGTATAATTGTATGTCTTATAGAAAGTATGTTTCTGAAGTCGTTATACACTGTAAATGTTCTGGCCAGCAGATAATTGAGCTGTGTGTATTGTAAGAACTCAATTATCTAGCCTGGCCCAGAGGAGGAGTTATGTGTTGCATACATTGTGAGTTCTGTGTGCCAGTAAATCAGTCTTGTTCCAGCATTAAGCTGTGGCTCATGTGTGGATTATTTGGCGATACCAGCAATTTATTACTCTGTGGATTACTTTTTTAAAGTTTTACTCCAAGAGGTGTTTTTTAAGAAAACACTGTATACCTTCCTATCCTGGCCACCTGCTCCCTAAACAATAAAATAAAACTCACCTCGTTCTAGCGCAGTTACCAAGTTCTCCCTGCAGCCTAACTTTCCTCCACTGATGTCACTCAACCTCACTTGATGGGAGGCAGACATCATGGAGGACAGGCTAAATGGAGCATGGAGGTGGGGGCTATGCCACCATTGACTGTTTGTTACCAGCATGCTGTGCGCACTGATGACAGGCACCAATTAAAGGGACACTTTAGACACCAAAACAACTTTAACTTAATGAAGCAGTTTTGGTTTCTAGATCATGCCCCTGCAGTCTCACTGCTCAATTTTCTGCCATTTAGGAGTTAAATCACTTTTTTTTTTTGTCAATCTTTGTTTTTATTGAGGCATATATTAAGACAGTACAGAATGCAAATCAGGGGGTTAGAGCATATAAACGTATGGTATACAAGTCATATTCTGTTCTTAAACTCCCGCCTGAGTCAGCCTCTTTTTATATTTTAAGGTAACAGTACAGGTTAACTACTCGCCAACAGTGATGCGTCCGGCTAATTGTAAGGGATTTAGTGGCTATTCAGGCATCACTCTGTTTTCAAACTATGCGTTATATTACATGCTTTATACATACATTGCTAGTAGCGCGAACACATATAAGGTTAGCAAGTTAAAAACCTAAGCGCGAATAAAGATATTGTATGCTTAACAATGCTAGGTGATCTACGGTGTAGTAGTTGTGGTATGGGCTCAGTTTAATCAAGGCTGTAACTGGTTACGTAATACCGTACATATTCACTGGAACGCTAAATATAGCTCACTGGACCCCTATACTACAACGCTAGGTCAACGTTTAAGATAAATAATAGTATTAGTAGAGTAGGTTCAGATGAGATAAAATAAAACAAAACATAGGCTCAAATACAGATATTGTATGCTTAACATTGCTAGGTCACCTATAATGTAGTAGGTGTAGTATGGGCTTAGTAGGTAGGTTTGATTGGTTATGTCAATATCGCAGCTGCAGCGTGTGCAGTCTTTTCACAGGACATACAAACTAGATCAGGTCTGACATTTAAGCAGTTTCCTCTTCTATAATAAATCTACCTTTTAAACAGGCTAGGTCTGATATTGCATTAGGCCATCACTGAAACATTACTGATACTCTCTGTTAAGCCTAGGTACATTGTGGTTAAACTGTGCACTTTCTAAAGTGGCATGGAATATGTTAGTTTAGTAGCACTGTGTGATGGTTTTGTGGGACGCTAGGCGACTTATATGTTGGCTTAAAGTGGGGTAACATCTGGTTAAGAGAGCCCTGTATAGAAAGGAACGTGTTGGCATAGTCATGCCTATGAGTAGTGCGGTCGGAATTGAGCCATCATACCGCTATGTATCGCTGGTTAAGCGGCTTATTTAGTGGGAAGTGTTGTAGTACGTTTTCAGGGAATTGGGGGGGGAGGGGGTGATCTGTGGAGGGTCACCATCTTGGTGCAATGTTTGGTCTGACAGGACCGGTCAATACCATCCGTCTCTCAGGTTGTGCCCTGATGTGTGAGCAGAGTGGCATGTTCTATCTGTGCTGTGAGCGTTGTGTGGTCTTCACTGGGTAACAGAGGGTTGGTGTTAGCTTATTGTGTTGTGTGCGATAGGGGTCATGCGTCCCGGTGTTGTGTGTGTGTGGGGGGGGGGGGGTTGATGACCCTGGCTAGGTGTATGTGTCAGCCAGATGATGTGTACTAAAGAGGGGGTTTGGGATCGGAGTGCAGGCCCTGTCAGAGCATTTGTTAGAGTCCTTAAAAAAGTCTCTATGTCAGAGTCCCTCAGCAGGAGGTGGCTTCATTTGCAGGTCGGTAGATCTCTTCTGTGCTGTACCGTGCGCTCCTTCAGGTGGTGAGCGCCACATATGGATCAGGTGTGCCTCTTGTTGGCACGAACGGGATGGATCTCTCCGGGTCCCACGAGAGTCGTTGGGGTGTTGCCCTCACAGGGTCTGCCTGATTGAGGATGTCTGGGGGTAGACCCAGCGCTTGCAGGAGCGGAGCTGCGTCGTCTAGTTCCCTGATTCGGTGGGAGTCTGGTCCCAGCTGTACCGTAAGTATGTGGGTCGCTTGCCATCTGTATTTAAGGTCTCGTTGGCGTGGAAGCGTGGTGATTGGCTGGAGGGACCGCCGCCAGGCCAGGGTATCTCCCGAGAGGTCGGCAAAGAAGCTCACCGCCATTCCCTCAAACTGGTATGGTGTCTTGCCCCGCAAGGCGGCTTGGACCGCCATTTTATCCCTCCTGGTTTGGAAGGCGAGTATAACGTCTCGCGTGGCTTCGGTTGGCGCTTTAGGTGGTTTTGGGAGTCTGAAAGTGTTGGCGAGGGCTATCTTGTTAGCCTTTGCGGGTGGCAGAATAGTGGCCAGCAGACGCTGGACCACCTGTGGTAAATCTGTGTCGGGGATCGTTTCAGAGATACCTCTGATTTTCAGGTTGTCTCGTCTTCTGGCATCTTCCTGCTCCGCCATCCGGTGGTCGTGTAACTTTTGCTGCCGTTGGAGATCACTTACAGCCGTTTAAGTTCCCCAAGGTCCTGAGTATTGGTGTCGGTTATGCATTCGAGTGCATTTAGGCGGGTTGTCAGACCCTTCAGGTCACCTCTCAGGGCCGTGATATCTTCCCGCAGGTCTTTGTGATGGTCTGCAAGCAGTCTCGTGAGGACCGCTACGGTCACTGGCGCAGTGTCTGGGCTGATGCCCGTTTGCTGTATCGGCTTACTTAGTGTGGGGGCTGGTAGGCATTCATCCCCAGATAGGTCTTCAGAGAAGTCGGAGCAGCCTCCGTGGAGCGCCGCCATATTGGTCTCGTGGACCTCTCGGGCCTATCTCCACATGTCCCCAATTGTAAGTCCCGGAATGGGTTTTTCTTTGGGTATCTTTCTTGTTTTTCGCCCCATGGCACGTAGGGGGGTATAAAGTGTCGCTGTTAGCTGTTTGAGGGTTTGCAACCCGCTATTTTCTGTTTTTTCTCGTTTTTGCTACGGAGCTCTTAGTCCATGCGGCCGCTTAGCTCGGCAGTCAAGCTCCGCCCCCAGAATTTTCGGTTCTTGTATTGAAAGATTTCTTCATAGTCTTGCTTACTGTATTTCTGTTCTTCTCAGGTCCTTCTTGATAACTTTTACTGCTGGGAAAAATGTTGTCCTCAGTTACTTGCTGCTCCCTTGTTCGGTCCTCTTTATGCCAACAAATAATTCACAGAGAAAAACATATGAATGGACACCTAGAGAACTGATGGTCTGGTAATAGTTCTTAGAACCCTGTAAAGCTTCTTCTTTTCTTGATGTAAACAGTCCCACTCGTCCTCAGAGAGGTAAACGACCAATTCCTCAACCTCCGCTCACTCAGCCAGCTCTGCACGGCCCGCGCTGAATCTAAATCACTTTTTTTATACAGCCCTAGCCACACCTCCCTGCATGTCAGTTACACAGCCTTCCTAAACACTTCCTGTAAAGAGTCATCTGTTTACACTTCCTTTATTGTAAATTCTGTTTTATTTAGAATTCCTTATCTACTGTTCTGTTAATAACTTGATAGACCCTGCACGAGCCTCCTGTGTGTGATTAAAGTTCAATTTACAGAGCAGGAGATAAACAAGTTTAAAGTAAGTGAACATATCATTGAAAATGAAACCATCTTTATTTTAATGCAGGCTGTGTCCGTTACAGCCAGGGGAGGTGTGGCTAGGGCTGCATAAACAGAAATAAAAGTGATTTAACTAAAAAATGGCAGAGAATTGAGCAGTGAAACTTCAGAGGCATAATATTTACACAAAAGATAAAGTTGTTTTGGTGGCTATAGTGTCACTTTAACATTAGTCACCCGTAATGTTTGCCCTGGGCTGGCTAATGATGCACCAACGATGCTGCTGGAGGTGCATATACAGGGAGTGCAGAATTATTAGGCAAGTTGTATTTTTGAGGATTAATTTTATTATTGAACAACAACCATGTTCTCAATGAACCCAAAAAACTCATTAATATCAACGCTGAATATTTTTGGAAGTAGTTTTTAGTTTGTTTTTAGTTATAGCTATTTTAGGGGGATATCTGTGTGTGCAGGTGACTATTACTGTGCATAATTATTAGGCAACTTAACAAAAAACAAATATATACCCATTTCAATTATTTATTTTTACCAGTGAAACCAATATAACATCTCAACATTCACAAATATACATTTCTGACATTCAAAAACATAACAAAAACAAATCAGTGACCAATATAGCCACCTTTCTTTGCAAGGACACTCAAAAGCCTGCCATCCATGGATTCTGTCAGTGTTTTGATCTGTTCACCATCAACATTGCGTGCAGCAGCAACCACAGCCTCCCAGACACTGTTCAGAGAGGTGTACTGTTTTCCCTCCTTGTAAATCTCACATTTGATGATGGACCACAGGTTCTCAATGGGGTTCAGATCAGGTGAACAAGGAGGCCATGTCATTAGATTTTCTTCTTTTATACCCTTTCTTGCCAGCCACGCTGTGGAGTACTTGGAAGCGTGTGATGGAGCATTGTCCTGCATGAAAATCATGTTTTTCTTGAAATATGCAGACTTCTTCCTGTACCACTGCTTGAAGAAGGTGTCTTCCAGAAACTGGCAGTAGGATTGGGAGTTGAGCTTGACTCCATCCTCAACCCGAAAAGGCCCCACAAACCAGTACTCCACCTCCACCTTGCTGGCGTCTGAGTCGGACTGAAGCTCTCTGCCCTTTACCAATCTATCCATCTGGCCCATCAAGACTCACTCTCATTTCATCAGTCCATAAAACCTTAGAAAAATCAGTCTTGAGATATTTCTTGGCCCAGTCTTGACGTTTCAGCTTGTGTGTCTTGTTCAGTGGTGGTCGTCTTTCAGCCTTTCTTACCTTGGCCATGTCTCTGAGTATTGCACACCTTGTGCTTTTGGGCACTCCAGTGATGTTGCAGCTCTGAAATATAACCCAACCTGGTGGCAAGTGGCATCTTGGCAGCTGCACGCTTGACTTTTCTCAGTTCATGGGCAGTTATTTTGCGCCTTGGTTTCTCCACACGCTTCTTGCGACCCTGTTGACTATTTTGAATGAAACGCTTGATTGTTCGATGATCACGCTTCAGAAGCTTTGCAATTTTAAGAGTGCTGCATCCCTCTGCAAGATATCTCACTATTTTTGACTTTTCTGAGCCTGTCGAGTCCTTCTTTTGACCCATTTTGCCAAAGGAAAGGAAGTTGCCTAATAATTATGCACACCTGATATAGGGTGTTGATGTCATTAGACCACACCCCTTCTCATTACAGAGATGCACATCACCTAATATGCTTAATTGGTAGTAGGCTTTCGAGCCTATACAGCTTGGAGTAAGACAACATGCATAAAGAGGATGATGTGGTCAAAATACTCATTTGCCTAATAATTCTGCACTCCCTGTACAGACTACGGGCTCCATAACCACTTCAAATCATCTAGTGATTAGATTAGAGTAACCCCTTAAGCCTCTGCTATAACCAGAGCTATTGCTTGCCCTAAGTGCAACCATTAACCCTGTTGTGTTTCATAGGTCATATTGTAACACTACATCTTTGATTGAATTTAGAGTTACATTAACCTAAAGTTCTACACCTGTTGTATTTACTCTGAACCATGCTGTTTTAACCTTTTTACCCAGCTGCATTAAAACCCTTAACCAGGGCTGGACGGGCCCACCGGGATACTGGGAAATTTCCCAGTGGGCCGTGGCACCTGGGGGCGGCGCATGCAGGTGGCCGGTCCGGTGGCACACTCTGAGGGGGCCAGCCGCGTTCCATGCTGTTTCCACCGGGCTGGGCAGTGAGTTGTCAGCATAGGAGGACTGAAGGAGGGAGCGCTCCCTTGTGGTTCCCTCAATTCCCAGCACAGTATGATGTGGCTGTGCTGGGAATTGTGGGAACCACGAGGGAGCATGATAGAGAGATATGCTCCCTCCTTCAGTCCTTCTATGCTGACAGCTCACTGGTGTCAGCATTAGTGAGTATGCTGCCAGACCTGCTAGGCGGCTTCCCGTGTCGGCAGCACTAGCTCTGACTTCTTTTGTAAATGGGAGGGGGAAGAAAGAGACAGAAAGGGAATAAAGAGACACAAGGGAAGGGGGAGAAAGAGGAAGAAAGGTGGAATAGAGAGACACAGGGACAGAGGGAAGAAAGGCAGTGGGAGAATAGAGAGAGACACAGGGGTAGGGAAAGGAAAGAGACAGAAGGGGGAGAGAGAGTGACACAGGGAAAGGAGGGAGAAAGAGACAGAGGGGGAAGAGTGAGACACAGGGGGAGAAAGAGGGGGAATAGAGAGATGGTGGAGGGGGGAAGAGACAGAGGGGAACATAGATGTGGGGGGGAGAGAAACACAGGGAAAGGGGGAGAAAGAGATAGAGGGGAAGAGAGAGACACAGAGGGAGAGACACACAGGGGGAGAAAGGAGAGAGACACACATGGGAGTGGGAGAAAGAGGCAGAGGGGGAGAGAGACACACAGGGGAGGGGGAGAAAGAAACAGGGGGAAGAGAAAGACACATGGGGAGGGGAAAAAGAGACAGAGGGGGAAGAGACAGATTGGGAAGGAGATCGGAGATACATGGACACAGAGGAGCAGTGAGGAGGAGACAGAAACATACAGAAGGACTGGGGGGAGACAAAGAGACACACATAGGGGCTATATATATACAGGGAGTGCAGCATTATTAGGCAAATGAGTATTTTGACCACATCATCCTCTTTATGCATGTTGTCTTACTCCAAGCTGTATAGGCTCGAAAGCCTACTACCAATTAAGCATATTAGGTGATGTGCATCTCTGTAATGAGAAGGGGTGTGGTCTAATGACATCAACACCCTATATCAGGTGTGCATAATTATTAGGCAACTTCCTTTCCTTTGGCAAAATGGGTCAAAAGAAGGACTTGACAGGCTCAGAAAAGTCAAAAATAGTGAGATATCTTGCAGAGGGATGCAGCACTCTTAAAATTGCAAAGCTTCTGAAGCGTGATCATCGAACAATCAAGCGTTTCATTCAAAATAGTCAACAGGGTCGCAAGAAGCGTGTGGAGAAACCAAGGCGCAAAATAACTGCCCATGAACTGAGAAAAGTCAAGCGTGCAGCTGCCAAGATGCCACTTGCCACCAGTTTGGCCATGTTTCAGAGCTGCAACATCACTGGAGTGCCCAAAAGCATAAGGTGTGCAATACTCAGACATGGCCAAGGTAAGAAAGGCTGAAAGACGACCACGACTGAACAAGACACACACGCTGAAACGTCAAGACTGGGCCAAGAAATATCTCAAGACTGATTTTTCTAAGGTTTAATGGACTGATGAAATGAGAGTGAGTCTTGATGGGCCAGATGGATGGATTGGTAAAGGGCAGAGAGCTCCAGTCCGACTCAGACGCCAGCAAGGTGGAGGTGGAATACTGGTTTGGGCTGGTATCATCAAAGATGAGCTTGTGGGGCCTTTTCGGGTTGAGGATGGAGTCAAGCTCAACTCCCAGTCCTACTGCCAGTTTCTGGAAGACACCTTCTTCAAGCAGTGGTACAGGAAGAAGTCTGCATCCTTCAAGAAAAACATGATTTTCATGCAGGACAATCCACCATCACACGCGTCCAAGTACTCCACAGCGTGGCTGGCAAGAAAGGGTATAAAAGAAGAAAATCTAATGACATGGCCTCCTTGTTCACCTGATCTGAACCCCATTGAGAACCTGTGGTCCATCATCAAATGTGAGATTTACAAGGCGGGAAAACAGTACACCTCTCTGAACAGTGTCTGGGAGGCTGTGGTTGCTGCTGCACGCAATGTTGATGGTGAACAGATCAAAACACTGACAGAATCCATGGATGGCAGGCTTTTGAGTGTCCTTGCAAAGAAAGGTGGCTATATTGGTCACTGATTTGTTTTTGTTATGTTTTTGAATGTCAGAAATGTATATTTGTGAATGTTGAGATGTTATATTGGTTTCACTGGTAAAAATAAATAATTGAAATGGGTATATATTTGTTTTTTGTTAAGTTGCCTAATAATTATGCACAGTAATAGTCACCTGCACACACAGATATCCCCCTAAAATAGCTATAACTAAAAACAAACTAAAAACTACTTCCAAAAATATTCAGCTTTGATATTAATGAGTTTTTTGGGTTCATTGAGAACATGGTTGTTGTTCAATAATAAAATTAATCCTCAAAAATACAACTTGCCTAATAATTCTGCACTCCCTGTATATATATATATATATATATATATATATATATATGACATACATATTAATGTGTGTATTAGTTATATATATAATTATGCCTATAATATTTACACATATATTAATGTACATTTATATATGCATAATACACAGAGAAATGTCATAAATATGTACCATGTACCATGTAATGAGCAGATATTGGCCCAGTCTTGTTGCTAGGTGCATACTCCAGCATGATAACATATTTAAAGTGAAGAGCGCACCCACAGGACTTCAAAATAAACAAGATAACGTCATTTTTTTACAGCTCTACATACATTCACCATTTCAGTCCCATTACCAAACTTTCCTTAATTTGTCATGGTAGTTGGACTGAAACATTGATTACATGCCTAGGCACGTCTGCCTAAAATAAATCTGCACTTTTGTTTATTTAGAAGCCTATGAGTGCTTTTTTTCATGTTGAAGTAATAATTTTTCATTTTAAGTTATCTTTTCTAACTCTGTATCAGCACACTATGCTGGCGCAACGCATTATTGGGCTGGTAAAGAATTTTTTTTCAGGGCTGCTTTTAGTTCGCAGTCCGGAACTGCCCTTTACCCACAGCAAAACCCTCACACTGCACTATATCAATTTACTCCAAATACAGTGCAATAATGTGGCACTCTTCTAAATTATATAATTGGAGATGTTATTTCTCTTCCAGTATTACAAGAAGTCGGAGGCTAATAATGAAGTAGTGCCAAAATTAAACCAGGGGCTTTTCAAGACTCCTCTCGGGCTCCAGATCCTATCAACTTAAGTGTAAATTGTACGGAACTCAATGTGAATGCTAAGTGATTCTCAAATTTTAGTTGTAAACATGTTCAAGTAAGCTTTGTTTACTCTTTACAGACCACGTAAAAGTGGTGAAAAAGTGCACACAACGATTATGATTGTCTCCTGGAGTTTAAAAAGCTATATTTCATAAAAAAGAAATATCATAGTTAGAGCCTATAAGTTGGCTCTAAACTGTGCACCTCAGGAAGACTGTTTAACAGTTGAAACATGGTGTGCTGCTATGTTATGCTCTATTCTAATTTGTTTTAAAGTATATATTAATACATGTTATTTTAACTTTATTCTTTTGGTTCCTGATATTTTATGCTGCTACCATCCAGCTACCTTTGGGACTTCAATTTACCTGAAGCAAGGTGCAACTGCAAGTCTCTCTCTGGAACCTATACTTACCTGGAGCAAGGTACAACTGCAAGTCTCTCTCTGGGACCTATACTTACCTGGATCAAGGTACAACTGCAAGTCTCTCTCTGGAACCTATACTTACCTGATGCAAGGTGTAACTGCAAGTCTCTCTCTGGGACTTATACTTACCTGGAGCAAGGTGTAACTGCAAGTCTCTCTCTGGGACCTATACATACCTGAAGCAAGGTGTAACTGCAAGTCTCTCTGTGGGACCTATATTTACCTAAGGCAAGGTTTAACTACAAGTTTATGTTTGATGCCTCCACAGTTTAGAGACAATTTATAGGCTCTCAAGATTGTGAGTTTTTTCAAACACCCTCCCAAAATGATCAATTTTTCTACATACATACTGCACTATGATATTTATTTTTTAAGTCAAATATGTTTAGAACTACAGGAGACAATCATAATCAGTGTGTGCTCATTTTCACCTCTTTTATGTAGTCTGTATAATGCTTATTAAGTGTAAGAGTGACAATACACTTTTGGGGTGTTTTGCTGCCCTCTATTGGGCTTTTATAAGCACCTATTTTGCCTTAATTTTGCTGTGTTTTATAGTTACTGTATGGCTGATTTTGGCGAGATGTGAAATTCACTGTCAACTCCCAACAGTTAAAACTTTAGCTAATAACCCCATCTATATTTTGTTGTCAATATAATCAGAAAAAGATAGATTAAAAGATTCACTGACCTAGCGATTGCTTCCCACTCACCCACAACATAATGACCTGGAGTGGATAGAGTTGCTGCATGCCCAATCACAATGATTCCAAATTACTTGAGTAGCATTCATTATTCACTAGCATGTCAACATTGTAGGTAGCCCATGTCACATGGAGGTGGGCAACTGTCCTATAATTCACTCCTGGTCTCAATGATTTGTAGTCTTCACCATTATATTGACTGCATCTCTACAGCATAGTGTTAATGTCTACGAAGGTAAAAAAAAATGTAAAGTGAAAATACTTTTTTATCTTTGTAATTGCCAGAAATATAAATTTCGCCAAGTAAGGGTGGCCATGACCGATGCCATTTGCAAAATAAAAAGCAAAAACAAAAAATTGTAAATGGCTATGACTTTTTAATATTAAAACGTATCATGAATGTAAAATGATGCTGTTTTTTTTATTTTATTTTAAATTGTTCTAGTAGTGGCCTGCACTACAGATTGTTTATCAGTTTCCTAAGAGCAATGTATTTTACAATAACCTGATTTTCAGGCACTGGAATCATCGACTTGACTGAATTCCTCTTTCTCTGTAGACTGTTTTTGCCAAGCAGTAATAGCTGTATCATACATCAAATGGCTTCCTCCAAGGCTGATGCTGTATTGAGGGATAAACGTTGTATTAGGTCTAACAGAATTAGAAAAAAGTGTGTACACGCTAGACATCTATCATGTTACACCATGGGAACTATCATGCAGAAATCTTGCTGCAAACTCAATCATATGCGTTAAATTACAGGCTTATTATGGTTACGTTTTTGTGAACAGCTCATTATGCAAATTGCATTACAAATATTAAAACTCCAGGGCTCAGTTAATGAAGTAGATTCAAAACTTTGTTGAAGAAAAACACAGTATTTTACCTTGAAAAGAGATTTAGCTTCCCCAATCTGTCTTTTACATTGAGGTACAACAAATATTTTCTTACAGCCTAATGAGGTTATATTAGGTAATTTTCTGTGAAGAAGAAAAAAAGATGCCATGCTGTGTTGATATCGTTTTCTTGTTTTTCATAATTCATAGGCACATTTTAATTTTTGCTCAGATAGTCAAGCCTCATTAACTATTTAATATATGAAATGGATATGAAAAAAAATAAAAAAAGATCACTTCATTTAAGTATGAATTGGTGAAAATCAAAACAAGAGCTGGGGAGTAACTAGTCTCACAATTTAAAAATTAATAAAATATATGGCTCAATTAGCTATATTTAAACCATTTAACACGTGGCTACGATATATAATATAGGTAGTCCTGTCAGGAACTGCTCTGCTCTGTTCTATTGTCTGACCATGGCTTCTGGTATCCAGTACTCTTTTTACAATTCTTGTTTTGTTTTCCATGGTTTTTCTGGTTTTCTATTCTGTGTCTGGTTTTCTTTATGCTAGGTTTTCTGGGTTCATTCCTGTATTCCGTTCCTGAAATTCCCAGTATCTTGGATTCCTTTAACCCCTTAAGGACACATGACATGTGTGACATGTCATGATTCCCTTTTATTCCAGAAGTTTGGTCCTTAAGGGGTTAAATGTTTGTTTTATGTTGCCACACCCTTTCATTTTCCATTTACCCTTTTGTTTCAGTTGGTTCCTGCAGGCAGTTGCTACAAGTCCTCTGCCCTTTTCTTGCAGGTAAGTGTTGTGTGTGTTTTATTTTTGTTTATTTAGTCATGAATATCTAGGTATATAGGACCCACCTTAAATGGAGGATTTTGATGCAGTTGGTGGCCTGCATACATCTTGGCCATTTATGTATGTCTAAATCTCCAATGTTTTACATATATAGTACTTAGTTTTGTCTCCTCTTATTTTGCCTATTATATCTTGTCTTGTTTTATTTTGTATTCCCTGTCCATTTACAGTCCTGTCCTGCCCCTGTTCTGTTAATGTTTCCCTTATGTATTGTGTACATGTTCTGGGTTTAGCTTTCTATCCTTCTCTGGTTCTGGGTTCTACTAGTTTTGTCTTGTTTTCATGTTTGGTGTCTATTCTAGTCTTATCTTGTTTCTAGTACTGGATACATTTCAGCATTCATCTGCTTTGGCTTCCACTAAGCTGCAACAGGGTCTTGGTATGTGGCCGCACAAACGCTGGTGCTCAACACCAGGGGGCGTGCGGTTACCCTGCACCAGGCCCTACATGTCCGCTACCATACTGAAGACTCCGCTCATCATCTACATCAGGCATAGGGGTCCCGGTCTTCGGACTGCCACCCGTGACAAGTCCTCACTAAGCGACTTATGACCAGGACTGTAGAGAGGGGATTCGAGGTATTCCGCACATTAAAGAACTGGTTTAGGTTCAGGGAATTTCCCCCGAACATAGATCTGAGGGATTCCCTTTTCTAGAGAGCTGGTCTAGGTTTGGGTAATTTCCCCCGAACATAGATTTGAGGGATTTCCTTTTCTAGAGAGCTGGTCTATGTTTGGTGAATTGTCCCTGAACATAGATCATCACGGGATTCCCTACGCTAGTGAGCTGATCTATGTTCAGGGGAATTCCCCGAACATAGACCTGCACTGTAACGCATGTTCTCAAGTGCATCCTCACCGAGTCGTAAGAAATGAACCAGGTCGGTAAGTGAGGATCACTTTTTTTATAAATAGTATCCACTAAAGAATTTGATAAGGTTAATAACTTTCAATAGTAAATGGTTTTTGACCATTCCCTTGCAATTTGGCCCAGGTAACAACATAGTTAAGACAGCAGTATCATTGTTTAGCTCATCTCTTGGTGAATTCTTGCACAATGAATTTGTCTGATAATGGAAAAAACATTGCATTGAGACAAAATTACACCAACAAAAAAATTTTAGTTTGCAAAACTTTTCTTCATTACTAAAATGTTCCAATTGTAGTGAAAATGCACCATTTTCTATTTATTAAATCTTGTGGTGGTTTCTTGAACTTACAGAAATAGTTTTTTTCTGGAGCAAATGCTACTCCTAATGATATGGGTATAAGAGCTCTTTAGGCAAGTGCCGTGCTGCTTTTTATTTTAGAATAGAGCCATTAACTAATCTGTTATTGATTTAACATCTTCTTTGGGCCATATCATTTACTGAATAGCCCAGTATTCATGTAAAGAAATACTCAAAAGAGTAGCTGGGCAGGTGCTCCCTTCCCCAAACACCCTATAGTTGTTCCTCGTCAGGTGGACCAGGTCTCTCAGAGCAAGCAGATAGCTCTGTATCAAAGGATACAGGAAACAAGTATGTTTTCCTGGCACTATAGTGGTCCTTTAACAGTATTATAACATTCACCATTAAATTGCTGTGCAGAATTTGGAAAATAAAATTTCTTAATTTCTCACACTATTTTTATTTTTAGATTTTATTTATATTAAATTAAGTTTTATAGATACATATTTAATGTGAAATGAAAGCCCAATTTATTGTAAACAAAATTAATTGAAAGAGGTAAATTAGGGTTGAACAGACATATAGCTTAAATTCTAGGTTTTGTATTGGTTCAGAACTTAGACACTTGCCTCTATCCTTAAGGGATTAAACAAAAATCAGGAAATGGCCAAATTTAAATATGACTAATTACCATTACAAATAGGGATACAAGTCAAATGTTTTAAATAACTGGAGAGCAACTGACAAGTGCTACTCACTCATCATCTGTAGTGAGCATATTCTTGTCACACTACCCTGAGGTTACAGTATTCATGTAATAGATTTCGAACAATTTAATGTCCACCAGAGATTCTTTGAATTCAGAGTTCTAGAGGGGGGAACTTCTGGCAGGCTTTATCCAGGCATTCATATAACCCATGTCAAATCCCAACTGTATTATCTGCATATTGCAGTATTGTTAAGAAAAGCACCATGTAGTGTATAAAATGATTTCATCTTGGAAGTAAGAAAAAACAATGTGCTTTTAACAAATTAAGCTTACAAGTTGTAGCATATGTTCTTGAGTGAAGGAGTTATTAAGACTGACATACAATCAAGGTTATCCCAGGAAACAAAAAACCCTGCACACTGGTTTCATTTTATGATCTACCAAGGAGGTGCTCCGTGTCAAGGCGGACAACGCAAAATTCACTAACGTAGTACAAGAACAGATGAATACAGGAAACACTCCAGGAAATGGATGGTAAGTTTATACAAGGGTAAACCACCCCATAAAAAGTGCAAAGTGCCTCATAGATCTGTTCTTATACAATCAAAGTTATTCACTAAAGTGCGAATTTATTTTTTTTTTTATTCTTTATTTTTGCGTGCAGTGTAGAGTTACAGGCTTTTGTATTGACTTCATGACTTAAGACAAAAGTTGAATGACAACGTTAAACAAAGGAGGTCAAGATGAGCTGCACAATTTTTGTATGAAAACAAGCTTGGTCATAGTAAGGCATTGCAGTAATATAAGAATCATAAAAACGTACATATTGCCGGTAGCTTAATCTAGAGGCAGGGATAGTTATCAATCATGCTTAATGAGCGAGGTTATTATAGCATTTCTTACTGAGTGTGATGGTTGTAATATGTGCTAGGCAATCTAAAAGTTAGTGTCTATAGTATGTCGTCAGGTGAGTGAGATGAGCATGATGCTATGGAGAGAGTGCTAAGTCTGTCATGGAAACTTAGTGTATGCCCCTGGTTGTACTGAGTGTTACCTAATCTTAACGGCTAGTGAGTTAACATTAGTGCTACACACACCCGAAGCAATGATGGTGCTCTAGTCCAAGTGTACACGACCAGTATTGCCTGTATATGTCCGCCGGGCACCCAATGCTGGGGTTACAGCGCGTGTCGTCGTCAAGCTGTATGGTGCCATTTTTCCAGGTGTAGTAAAGTTGTACCGGACATCTACTGGATCAGTCCTTAGGTTGGGATCTTGCAAGGTCCTAATGGCAGATTGGACTGTGCTTTGATGGACCTACTTGGATTTTAGTTCATACTCAGTGCTGGCAGGCTGTTTGTTCTTAAGGGTGCGTTGCAGTCTGGAGAAGACTTGTTGCGTTGCGCCTCACAGGAAGAACATGACTGCAGGCACAGCCCTTAAAGCCACCCTTCAGGCAGATACCATAGGCCCCAGGTGAGTAGTGGCGTCCTCCACTGGCGCGGAGGTCTTTGTTGGATTTTATTTCCCTTTGGTCTGCACCATGTAAGTACCAGTGCAGGTTGCTGTGTTGATCCGATGTGCTGAATAGTTGCTCCTGCGGTAGGGCGCACATGTGGCTGGCGTGTGGCGGCCATTTTGAGGAATTCCGCTGGAGAGTTTTCTGTAGCAGGGTAGCAGTTTCCTGCCCCGCGTGTCGTGACTTGACAGGAGTCTCTGCATGTGTGTGTGCAGACCGGGATGACCCCCCCGGTCCAGAGGGGGGGGGGGACGCCGGACCCCGGCCGGAGACCCGGGAGAGCGGCCGTCTCGTCCCGGCTCAAGCTCCTCACGCCTCGGGCCTTAGTCGGGTTACTGAAGGCAGCTTGAAGGGTATGCCCTCGTACCTCGGGATCTGGGGATCAAGGTGGGTGTTGTTGCGGGTGGTTAGGGAGGTTTTGCCTCCAGTTTGCGACGTTTTCTCGGCTCCAAAGCGGGAGCTCAGACAGAAGCGTCTGATCCCGTCGGCGGTCCGGCCCCGCCCCCTAAAGTGCGAATTTAAAGTGAATTTCAAACTTTAGACACAGTGTTTTTAATGTAGAACTTCTTATCTTCTGTTCTGTTAATAGCCTGCTAGACCCTACACGAGTCTCGTGTGTGGTAAAAATTCAATTAACAGAAAAAGAGATGAGAACCTCTAAAGTAAACACATTGTGTTGTAATAGCTGATTGAAAATAATATCTTTAATTTGTATGCAGCCTGTGTGAGTCACAGTCAGGGGAGGTGTGGCTAGGGCTTCATAGAAGCAAAAGCAATTTATCTCTAGAATGGCAGAGAATTGAGCAGTAAGACTATGGGTCCATTATATACATTAAGGTCTATGAAATTTGAGTGAAGGATGGCTTTTCTACACTCCCACAATTAGTTGTCTCACCCATCCACAGCTGTTAAACTATTGCTCCTATATAGAAGTCCACAGGTCTTGACCATGTATCAGTACATCACAACAACCACAGCATTAATGTGCACTGTGTTCAGTGTTTTATTTCCTTTTACATTGTTCTCTTGCAGAATTCCTGTGCTCTCTCTCTCCCTCCAGTGTTTTATCTACCCTTTTATCCTTCTTATCAATGCTCTAACTCCACCTTTTTCCCTCAGCTCCTACATCTGATTTCTCTACTCTCTTCCCAAATTGCTATCTACCCCAATTACCAATGCTCTGACAATCCCGGTCCCATCCCCTTACTTCCCATAGTAAGATGGGTACCAATGAAAAGGCAAAGCCAAAGCATTTGTAACTAGAAATGACTAGACTTCAGGATGAGTCCCACGATTGCAATAGAGCCACCCAATGGACATTCAGGGCTTGGTAAATATTGGGATAAATACGAATTCCATGTGTTGTGGTTGGCAAGGTTCGAGGTTATTTATTCATAAATATCAATCCATACTCATACACAAATAAGGATTATTCAGTGTTGGTTGCATTATCTGACCACTGCATTACACATATATGTTATGCAATATATATAGTCCCAGTCTATTTCTCTGAAATAGACCTAACAGAATTACATAAACGAATCAAGACAAATAAACCTCAAAATGATAACTGTAAGAATTTGTCTTCTAGTGTAAAAAGGACAGATATACAAATAAAACTATTTAGCCTGTATGAAAACTTTTGATAGCTTAATGCAGAATTTATGTAATAGAGTAAGGATCTGCCAGCCACTGAGTTTTTCAAAAATTTATTATTTTACCTTGAAATTCATTAGAGATGCAGCATCCTTGCTGTGTAATCCATTTAAGGGGATTGTGTTATCCAGCAGCACAGTTTGAAATTAAAACCTACTGTATTTCAGCTCTCTTTACAGAACATACACCATTTTTATTTATGGAAAACTGTCCTAATTTAGCTTGAACATTCACATCCCTCTTGTTGCCTGCCTGGACCTGATTATTTATAGCTATGACCCTAGCCTAGTGTATGAGAAGTTCAAATTTTGTAGTGCGCATGTGCCAGAGTGTAGACAGCTGTGACATCACACTCGTATGATTCTCATATGTTTAGGGTCACAACATGAAGTCACTAAATCTAACAATAATGGTGACAACCAAGGAGGTATGAATGTAGATAAGTATATTCTATAAAGGAAGAAATATGTATCAAATACTTTCCAGCATGATATTAGATGAAGCATTCTGCATCTTTCTCTAATTCAATACATGTCATGCTTTTCTGTTTTCTTTTTTTCAGGACCACAAGTGCCGCTGTCAAACACATAAAATCATGATCATTACATAAACAACATGTGCAGCAAAATGTCCACTTCTTGAATAAATTATGTATTCGCGTGCATGATGAGATGTGCATACTGCACAGGTCACGGTTACAAACAATGAGAATTGATTTCCTGTCTAAAGGTTCGGGGATCACATGACTCATCGAAGATGTTTTCTTAACCTCTGCTGTCAATCATTCCTATGGCAGTATTTTCATGGACTTCCATCGACCAAAAGATTAGTGGCTAGCAATGTTGGAAATGTATAAAGAAACTGAACTTCCTCCGTTAGATATTTAGTAGTAATAATTATCACATGATTTTCTGCTCTGTAAGTATCATCTGCATATCATCTTGAGAAAATGTGACAGCATTGTATAACCCAGTAGTGGTACCTAAGACTTACTTGGTTTAAATGGCAATATTAGGATTAGGATTTTGTTTTAAATATTAGGATTCTTAATATTTACTACTGTGAAAGTTAGCTCACACAGTTTTACCTCCATGTTTGCTCTGTCTGAACTATTCTTTCTGAATTTGACTTATTAAGAAATTTTTGATAACCCTTATTAATCTCTGGTATTTAAAGGACTAACCAAGAGGGACAAAGTGATATGCTCATACTTCATATTCCCTCACCAATGTAGGATCAATAGTAGAATATGCGAACATCTGACCTCCCACTCATCCATTATTGGTTGTGCAATAGAAGACAGGCATTGACTGGTAGTGGATCGGTCAAATAACCCATGTGGAGTGTGAGAGGTTAAAAACCAGATATGCTTCCCATTTAGTTTGACCCACATCCCTTAGTCTGTGGGATGGGGCACATATTTACCTTAAGGCAGCAACTTGCCAGGTTCTCCCATACATTCCTCACCCAGGTACTGCCCAATCTCTGTAAGCCTCTATCCCTTTTCTTAAGGAAGGAAGAAGAAAAATTAAAGTAAGCAAGTAGTCCTCATGACGAACACACGCGGGGTAGGTAAGGATTTAAGAACTTCTGGGTTGTGGGATGGGGCAGTCAGTTAAGGGGGATTTACCTAAAAGTCCCTGCTATTCCCTTAACCCATGTGTATAGGCTGAAGAATTAAGAACATGAGTGGTTGGTTTACCAAGCTGATTACCATCTCCCATCCCACCAATCAACATGGACTGTAGCAAAATTGACTATTAGCTTTAAAAAAAGAACAAGGTAGGTGGGATTCGGTGGAAATAGGGGTATCTTTTCTAACATTCACCGGGCTTGTTATTTAAACTCTTCAAGAATAGGATCTTATGTGATTCTATCAATTACATCAGACCATTATAGCAATGAGCTAATATTATTAAACACACAAGCCTCTATTTTTAATAGCTGCAACACTGGCGTTTAAAATCCCTTGCATCACATCTATAGAGCAATGTGATTGGCCAATTCCATTAGTTTTAATTAACCAATTTTACAGCAAGCCAAGGCATGGTTATACAATAAATACCTAGACTTACAGCTTTAAATCCATTTTAATATCTTACTCAGTTAGGGAATAGAAGAGAATCCAGAGATCACCTTTCATTATGTAGCGTTTCAATGGACAAATAAGGAATTGTGTGAAAAATGTCAATCATCATGCAAATTCTTTTTTGTCCAATGTACCAACATATAGTCAGAATCTGAATGCAGAACTACAATTAATTATTATAAATGTACCGCTACGATGAATTACGCTGCTTACAGTTTTTATCACAAAGAATAAAAAACAAATTATGTTAGTAACATGGTTGATCATAGTTAAAATCTTACATACTGATATTGTGTTAAATCAGTTAGCACTCTTTAAATCTTGGATAATATACAGTTCTAACAGACTGATTTATAACAATGCTACCTCAACTATGCTATCTCTCCCTAATCTTCATCTTATCTTTACTTGTATCTACTGAAATACATTCACATGTCCTACAGCAAGTATAATGCGTATTCAGGCTGTTTAGTTCATTGGATCGAGGGAATTACTTGGCTTCAAAATACGATCTATATTTCTGCACATGACCTGAAATACAATTATGTTGTTATTAAGGTATAAAATGCCAAGAAATAAAGACAGGACCAGAAGGAAAACTGAAGATTTGTGAATGTGGATAGCATCCAAGAGAGAAAAAAAAAGACACATTTTTGCTCTAAGAATTCAAGCTTGGTTAAAAATTCGAGGTAAAGCGTGTAAAGTACTCAATGCAAATTCATTCATTCAGGCACATGCTTTATTTGATGAGTTTTAAATCTTAATAATCCCATAAGGATCCAAAGAATTGTGCCAACCACAACTCATCCAGAAAATATCTTCCAAATGAAAACGGAGTCCCAAAGGAACCCAAAGAATGGTGTCAAAACAACTCATCCATAAGATTCCTTTCAAATGAAAACACTGAATAATTCTCAGAATAATTATTGTTAAATATTTTGTTTAAATATTCCACTGTATATGGTCAATGCAACCTCACCACATGTATTTAAAGGGACACTATAGAGTCAGGAACACAAACATGCATTCCTGACCCTATTGTGTTAAAACCACCATCTAGCCCCTCTGGGCCCCTCATGCCTCCATAAATATAGCAAAATCTTACTTGTATTCAACCCCGAAGCTGTAACTCTGCATGCTGTTTGCCTCAGAAAAGCAAGCCGTCTGCTGACATCATCAGAAGTTGTGGCCTGATCCAATCACAATGCTTCTCCATAGGATTGGCTGTGACTGACAAGGAGGCAGATCAGGGGCAGAGTCAGCACAATTCAAACACAGCCCTGGCCAATCAGCATCTCCTCATAGAGATGAATTGAATCAATGAATCTCTATGAGGAAAGTTCAGTGTCTGCATGCGGAGGGAGGAGACACTGAATGTTTGGATGCATTTTAGGAAGCATCTCTAACAGCCATCTGATGAGTGGCCAGTGAAGTTATCACTAGACTGTAATGTAAACACTGCATTTTCTCTGAAGGTAATGATTCTACTCACCAGAACAAATTCAATAAGTTGTAGTTGTTCTGGTGACTATAGTGTCCCTTTAATGTATAGGACGACTGATCTGATCTAATTTGAAAAAAAGATCTGTGATGAAAGATAAAAGTTCAGGGGCTACTCTTGGATATCTGCTTCACCTGTATTATTCATCATACTCCCTAAAATCCAGTTCTTTCTATGTTGTATATTTTATACATGGATTATTTCATGCTTTATTGGGTTGTTCTACATTTTGGTTTACTGGGTAATTTGTCATTGATATCATATCAAAAAGTCAAAGTGTCACATGTATTCTTCTACACCTTCTTTACATTTAAGGGTTTAGGATTGTTTCCTTGCAAAGGCATGGCTAGCTAGGTTTCGTAGTACACAGTTGCATGTTCTTGCATACATGGTCCAGTATACTCCTGACATGGGATGACGGAATTAGTGACTTTTATATGTAACATGAATTTGAATTCCAGTCTGGATTGATATCAAATTAAACATTCAAATTCATTGTTGGAGACACCTCCGTAATTGAAGATAAGATTTCAAAATTAAAGTCTAAGCAATGACAATAGATGATGAAGTGCATACCTTTACTTCTAGGGATGTGTTAAAACTCCAGTAGATTTTTTAACACAATACAATCACAAACATTTTGCGGTTTTAATGCCCATTTCTTAGTGAGCAGATACATGCCAGAAAAAAAAAAGGGGACTCTTTTATTAAGAGAGTAAATAGGGCAATCTGCCTCTCTGATCGTCTCAACTGGACAGTTTGCTGTAAAGTCAGAGGAAAATGGAAGTTCCAAATAATGAGTTCAGGGAACTAGTAAGTAAACTTAAGAAGAGGACACCCATGGAGCAGTGCAGCTAAGGGGAATGGGCCTTGACGTTGCTAGGAGACCGGCATAGAATAAGGGCATGTATGGATTGGCTATGTGGATATTGGGGGTGGGGTTTTGGGTAAGGGGGCCATTTTAGATTAAGGGCCATTTTACTTAATCCTCACTTACCTGTTGTTGTCCCACCCTCCCTCCCTTTTTCATTGTATAGCTCCCGCTTGGTCACGGTGGCGAGGGATGGATAGAAAAGTTGGGGGGTAGGTAATTTGTTCATAGGTATGTTAGTTTTAGTTTGCTAAGAACAGTTAGGTTTGGAATGGTATTGGTAGGTCCGAGCTTGTTGGTAGCTCCGAACCTGGTGTGTGTAAGGTGTATCTTGGAATAACCCTACATTGTGAAAGCTGGAAAATTATGCCCTCGGTCGCAATGGTTTATGTTAATTTATTTATATGTTATAGGTGATATCAATGATTATTTATGTGGGTCATTGTCGTGGTAGCTATGTTAAAGGAATGGGGGTTATATTGTATTATAGAACACTAAAAAGCACAACCTAAAAAGTACAAAGGGAGACCAATAGTGCAGACTAAAAAATAAAAACACACAATAAAAAAATAACTAAAATGCACTCACAAACAAAGGTATAAATGTACTTTTTAGGTAGTGCTTTTTAGTGTTCTATATTTATGATATCGAAGACATTGAGTTGAGTCTTTGCACCTCCTAATTTGGGGTATTTATATTTTATATTTTTTCCCCGTTTGATAGCCACAAGGGTTGTTTTGCAATTTTTTTGCAAATCACTTTATTTTGTTTGTATATTGTATTGCGTTGACAATGATCTTAGAATTTTATATGTTACATTTATATCATTAAAGCTGTGATATTAATTTTCCCAACACAAGGTTTCTGAGTATTTTTGGGGGATATGGGATAAATTAAGCATATGCCAAATGGTTACTATGCATATGTCATGGCTTTTTAATGCACTGGGACAATTTTGCGTTTGGGTACAGTCTTTATAGCCGTGATGGATTGCACCTAAACAGAAAATGGTCTGCAGTCAGTGGCGTACACACAACCCATGGTGCCCCGGTGCTTACTCTGCACGGGCTGGGGCCGCAACACATGGCGGCGGGTACCTGGTCGCAGGGGTCACAGGGCTGCGACCCCTGCGACCGCGGTATGTACGCCAGTGCATGCAGATACATATACACTTAAAGGACCACTACAGACACCCAGATCACATCAGCTCAATGAAGTGATCTGGGTGCCAGGTCCCTCTAGTTTTAACCCCGCAGCTGAAAATATAGCAGTTTCAGAGAAACTGCTATGTTTCACTGAGGGTTAATCCAGCCTCTATTGGCTGTCTCATAGAGGAGCTTCCGCGATTCTCACTGTGAAAATCACAGTGAGAAGACGCTGAACGTCCATAGGAAAGCATGGGGTAATACTTTCCAATGGGCAGTTTGAATGCGCGCATGTCTCTTGCCACGCATGCGCATACGGAGCTGAGAGGCGGATCGGGGCGGAGAGATCCCCAGCGCCAAGGGAGTCCGGCACTTGAGAAAGGTAAGTGCTTAAAACACACACACACACTCTCACGAACAGACGCATACACACTAGCTAAAAGACACACACATTTACTGACAGACACACACTCAGTGACAGACATACATACACAATCACTAACAGACGCACACAAACTAACACACTCAGTAACAGACACACACAGTAACACACTCACTGACACACTCTAACAATAACACACACACTAACACTAACACACACTAGCACACACACACTCTAACACTAACACACACACACACTAACACTAACACACACACTAACACACACACGCTAACACACACACACGCTAACACACACACGCTAACACACACACACTAACACTAACACATACTCTAACACACACTCTAACACTAACACACACACACTTACACACACACTAACACTAACACACACACTAACACACACACGCTAACACACACACACTAACACACACACGCTAACACACACACGCTAACCCACACACACTAACACACACACACACACTAACACACACACGCTAACACACACACACTAACACTAACACATACTCTAACACACACACACACTAACACACACACACACACTAACACATACACTCTAACACTAACACACACACTCTAACACTAACACACACACACACTAACACACACACACACACACACACACTATAACACACACACTCACGTTTTTTTAAAAAAAAATGTAATCCCCCCAGCCTCCCTACCTGTGGGAGTGCTGAGGGGATTCCTTGGGGTCCAGTGGTGTCACCCGGCGGGCAGGCTGGCGCGCGCGCGAGGGAGCACTCTCCCTGGCTGAGTGCTTCCTGTTCAGATGACATCATCTTCCAACTCCGGTATCAGTGTGGTGCACGAGGGAGCTGAAGAGGAAGCACTCAGCCAGGGAGAGTGCTTCCTTGCGCGCACGCCAGCCTGCCTGCCCACCGGGTGACACCAAGGCCAGCCTCGGAGGGCCCTGAGGTGGCCGGCTCCTGGGCCCCCCAGGAGAAGAGGCTGGCCACAGTGGCATACATACTGGGTCGCAGGGCGGCCGGGCCCCCTGGTGGGCCAGGCCCGGTCGCAGCCGCGACCCCTGCGACTCCAGTATGTACGCCACTGTCTGCAGTGCTGGGTTACAGGATAGCTCAAACATTGGAGGAGATTTTAAACTAGTGGTGGGGGGGTAAGGGACAGAAATTTACAAAATAGAGATAGGACAGAAAGAAGATGGGCGTTAGATCAGCACAATGGGAGTGGAGATGGGGGGAGGGGCGAGATCAGAGCAGAGGAGGTATGTAATAGTAATAAAAATTCACATTAAGTACAAGTAACTCATGATAATATTACATGTAAGATTGCTAATGCAAGAAGCCTAAATTCACACGTATTTAAGGCCACGGTGAAAACTTTATTAGTA
Source organism: Pelobates fuscus (assembly GCF_036172605.1). NCBI lineage: Eukaryota > Metazoa > Chordata > Amphibia > Anura > Pelobatidae > Pelobates > Pelobates fuscus. The sequence goes on from NC_086322.1 coordinate 214,591,528, forward strand.
ATTACAAACAGGCACAAAAAAGAGCAACATATGAGTCCTTATTCATAGGAACCATTCCTTAGTGAGTACCGATTATGCCAACTTAACTTTTTCTATATGATTTGGATGTTCACCAAGAAATTCTACTGGCATCAGGTGGCACCAGGAGATTATTAATTTTGATTTTACACTGTTCAGCTCAGGATGCTGTTAATAATATTTAAAAGCAAACATCTGACTGAACGTCCTAGACAAATGACTCGAAGTCAATGTAAAAACAAGTTTTGTTAATTTTAAGTTTTCTTTTATTCTAGTTTTTATATTTTAATGACATAGCCCTATCATTTCAACAATGAGCATTTATTTTTCATTTGTGATATTTATTTTAGTACACAGTTTATTGACTATCCTTTTTTTTTTTTAAATAACTCCTATTATTAACTCCTTGTCCTACTTTGATGAGCCCGGGCCCCTGGTACACAGTTTACAAAATCTGTCTATATTCTAATATTATTCATTCGATGAACATGCTGTAAATAAATGCAGTTCATGGTCACAGATTGGAGTGGGACTAAACAGATGGCAAGCAATTCTATATAGTGACAGATCAGTCACCAGGCTCAGAACACACTATCTGACTAGATATTAGAAATGACATATGATAATGGCTCTGCGGCTGAAGTGCGCACCGTTAAAAGGATATTGCATCCTTGAACTAAGGCATGAATCATACATAAACAGCTTTGCAACAACCTTTTCATTTTGAATATTCGGGCAATATAGTCATCTATTGCATTCAAGCATTTATTAGTGTAAGGTTTTAATATAAATGGTTCATTTGTTAATAGACCCATGCCCATTCTACTTAAGAGAAATGCAAAAGCAGCAAAGATAATGCTTTAATGTTCAAGCTTTACTGTAGACATATTAGGACACTGAACAATATACCATGTATATGTAAGTAATATACTGAAAGTCCATGAACTAGGAGCAGAACACCCTGTGGCACTGCTGCCTTGGGGTTCCATTGGGTGGGCATCTCTGATCTGGGGTCTGGTCAGGCACCCTTACAGATCATCAATTCCCCCGCACACAAGGCTCTGACAGGAAGTAAATATATTTCACTTCCTCCCAGCACACTCCCCAGTCATGCGGGGAGTAGGAGTGTACGAGGTGGGTGAAGGAGGAAGGAGAGAGTCTGAACAAGCCTTAGTCACCTAAACTCAATCAGCCATAGTGTGCTCCCACTTGCTTTACACATCTCCCACTGTACCTCAGGCATGTCACCCTCCTGCCCCCAAAATATACAAAGAAGGTGGCTAAAATATGTATTTTACTATATATATATATATATATATATATATATATATATATATATATATATATATATGTATGTCTATGTATCAGTGTGTGTATTTGTGTGCCATTGTGGGAATTTGTGTATGTGGCAGTGTATGTGTATTTGTGAACAGTGTAGTATGTATGGGGCTTAACTACTTAACAGGTATTTCGATGTTAACATCACCTTGAGTAGAGCTTTAACCTCTTGAGAATGGAGGCAATTGTACACGTTCTAATCAAAACCAAACCTTGAATTTGCGCTATATGTCTGTTTAGCCATAGTTTACCTCTTACTCTCACACTTATTATATATCACTTTGTTCAGGAGAAACAGCGCTTTCATTTCACATCAAATATTCATATATAAAACATAATTTAATATAAATAAAATCTAAAACAATTTGAGAAATTAAGGATTTTTTTTACATTTCAAGTTGTGCATGACATTTTAACTATGAATGTCATAATATTGTTAGCTTTTACTGCTTTTAGTTTTAGTTAATATTGTTAGCTTTTACACATGTTTGTGTTCAGCAATGTCTCACAAGTACAACAGTATCCCCCCCCCCCATGTACAGATTTTAAGGGTTTCTAGAAACGTACAGGGTTAAATATAAGGCTTTCCCCATTTGCAGTTTTTGCACACTAAAATTTGTCAGCTTGATTTGCTGGGTCTATGTTGTTTTTGAGACCGTATGGCAGCCCATGAATGACATTTACCCCCATCATGGCATACAATTTGAAAAAGTAGAAAACCCAGTGTATTAAAAATGGGGTATGTCCAGTCTTTTTTAGTAACCACTTAGATACAAACGCTGGCCAAATTTAGCATTCATTTTTGTTATTTCGCCTTTTTCACAAATAAACTGCTTTTCACTGATGATATCATCAGCATTATATGGTGTATTTCTCTAAAACACTCACATTTGTGTTCAGTAATATCTCACAACTACAACAGTTACATGTTTCATGGTGTTTTGGAAAGTTACAGGGTCAAATATAAGACTTGCCCATTTCCGTTTTTGCACATTTGAGATTGGTTATGTTGCCTTTGAGACTGTACGGTAGCACAAGAATGGGAATTACCCCTATCATGGCATACTATTTGAAAGAGTAGACAACACAGGGTTTTTAAAATGGGGTATTTACAGTATTTTTTTAGTAGCATCACACAGACTGGCCAAAGTTAGTGTTCATATTAGTTTTTAGCATTTTTCACTCAGAAACTGTCCTTATGCTGATTATATCATCGTTGTGATACATTTTTATGGTTTTGAAACACTAATATTTATGTTCAGCAAAGTCTCCCGAGTAAAATAGTACAGGTTTTATGGTGTTTAAGAATGTTTCAGGGTTATGTATAGAGGGCTTGCTAATTCAATTCTCTTGACTTTCTGCCTGGGTTGTCAGGCAGGTCCATCGTAATTAATAAAATCACTTAATTATGTATAAAGATTACCTAAATATACACAAATAATTTAAATATATATGTAGAAAGACCTGAATGGGTCGAAACGTTGGTTAATTTTTCATGTTATACCTACTGGAATAAATCTGGAATAAATCCCCTTTTTTCACTTGTTAAGTCCTTTTTGTTTATATATTTCTTCAACGTGGGATTGCACCTAGGCAAAAAATTGGATGATTTGTATGAAAATTTGTATTTTGTATTTAAATTCTATGTGTATATTTATATAATTATTTATGAAACTATATGAAAATATGTATATATTTGTAAGATTATTTTTATTTATTTATTTATATATTTATCCAACATGGGCTTGGCATTCCTGTCCTGTTCTTGCCTTGGTGCTATTTCGTGCCCCAATACAAGTCCAAGTCAGACTGAAATGTTGACTGTACCTTTGCACAAATAAAGGAAATATTGCACAAGACTACAAGCCCTCTGAGTGCTTTTATCTGGGATTTTTTATTTATATTTATATATTATTTCATTCTAAGTGTATTGTTATCAAAATACAGTTAGGATGGAATTATTTATATATATATTTTTTATTTATGAATTATTTTTTATTATATATATATTTGTGCTCGGAATTTCGAATATGTAATGAAATGTAAAAGGAGATGCAAAGTTGGTTGAGGTGTGCCGAAACCAACGTACGAGTAGGCCTGTAATAAAAAGAGGGCCCACATAGGTGAAATGTGTATATTGCTGGTGTAGGGGGATGGAAACAAACAGCTTGAACGACAAAGGTGAGTAGGGGGGTAGGAGTTTAAATAGGGCCCCTAACTCCTCCCACAAATTCATGCCAAATGTCCTTTTAACCTGTGCTCAGAATTTCTAATACGTAATGGAATGTAAAAGGAGATGCAAAGTTAGTTGAGGTGTGCCGAAACCAACGTACGAGTAGGCCTGTAATAAAAAGAGGGAAAAAGGAGGATTCAAAGTAAACACATGTTATTGCAAGTTACAAAGCAAGATTTCTGAAGTCTTGTCGGAGCTCCCTCTCTGGCCGAGGTATATAGGTATTATAAATTGAGGATTTCCAGCGGCCCAGTCTCTTAATGATGTGGACTGGTGTGTTAGAGCTTGATGCTGAAGAGGCTGCGCCTACACGGAAGGAGTCACCAGAGAAGGAAGCAGGGTTGTAGCCCAACTTTGATAGTAGGGTTCTAACGTGAGAAATTAATTTGGCTGTGGTGAGTGGGTGCCCTTGGAGTAGTAGTAGTGGAGTGTCAGGTGAGTGCGTGTGGTGAGACAATGAGAGTATGTCAATTTTTTTGACTGGGCACCAAACATTCTTGGTAGGGAAGAGGGGAATAATAGATAAGTGGTGTGATTGGTTTTAGTAGAAGGTAGTGAAAGTTCGTAGTGATCTTCTACTTTCTTTAGGTGAGAAAGTTTAAGGCAAAATTCAGTATCTACTTGACGTATGACTGGGAACTCCCTAGGTTCGCCTCCTAATAAATACCTTTTAATGTAGAAGAACCTTGTGTAATATATATATATATATATATATATTAATTTGGTAATACACCACACATAGTTCCTACTGTGGAAGGTGGGCGGTTTGCCCACACAGTGCAATATTATTCATTTTTTCAGACAGGAAATATGAGAAATATTGAAAAAAAAGGTGTTTTTAAGGACAAAAAAAAAAAACATTTTAGAGACAACAGGGTAATCCCTAAATCCTGGACTAGTAGGGGGACTGGGTTGGGAACCCCTGTCCTAGGTCGTTGGAATAATAGTAAGCAGCTAGATTAAAATTAATATTTCATATATAATACATTTAATATATTATTTTTATATATTAAATGCAATTGGACCCAGCTCATTTTAGAATCTACATTAGAATCTGAAAAATTGAATAAAGCATTCATGGAATATGAATTTAGATATGAAAATACTTTTTATTAACTTTGTGAACTTTTAAGCACTTTGGAGAAAATGCAGTACTGTTGCTACTCTCCCAGGAGAACACACAAGCAGATGTACTTTTCACATTTTTATTGAAGACCTGAGTGATCATTTACAGTGCAGACTGTAAAAAGTAAGAGAACCTCTCTGTTAATGACTTTTACAAAAGCTATTTGGAGTCAGGTGTTTCAGTTAATGATAAAACTGGCAGTGTGGGTTGCACAAATGCCCTTTAAATAAAGTAAGACTAATTGTCTACAAATGGAGAACATTCAGGACTTTTGCTACTTTGCCAGGAGTGGGCATCCTGCAAAGATCCCTGCAAGAGTACAACAGGCAATCCTGAAAGACATGGACGAACCCAAGGGTAAAAGACCTCCAGAACTCTATAAAACTGTGTTCATATGTCCACTATCAGAAAAACACAAAGCAGGTGTTCATTGAAAGACACCACAAAGGAAACCACTGCTGTCCCCCCACTGCTGGCCCAAAGGCATAAAAACGACAATTTAAAAAATGAATACCAATGTACATTTCTGCCTCTCCTTTCTTCTCTTACCATTTTATCTCTCTGTGTATCTTTGTCAATTCGTGTCTATATTTTTCCTTGTCTGCAGTTTTTCCTTGCCTGCAGTTTTTAGTTCAATATAATTTTTTTTTTTTGCATAAAGTCATGGTACAGATATCACTGTTTTGTATACATAGAATATTGAGAAGTAACAATTATCTGTATGTGTCAAATACATAGAAAACAAGAATTTGTTGATAACAAATGTCTGTATGGTTTGTGAAATAAGATGTGTTTAAGTAAATACAAATACAAAGAACAAAGATAACCCTGGTAGAATGGTATGGAGTGTATGTTGGAAGTTTTCCCCTTCGGTTAGCTTGCCCATGCTATTGCGTCTTGCCCAAGGATGCGTGTGGGTTCCTCCCTCATGGGGAATGCTGAAGGTACGTGCACCACCAGGACCAGATAAATGTGTAAGAGTGGTATCTGTCTGAGAGGGAGTAGCCGCTTGCCGCTGTTATCAAATGTAGGAGTAGTTGAGTTTTTTTTCTTTAGGAAAGTTTGGTGGTGGGAGAAGGAAGATGAAAGAATCTGGGGTTGGGGTCAGTTTTTCCCCCAGTATCGTCTGTATGAGGCTAGAAATGCGCCTCCAGTAGGTTTGTATGTCTGGGCAGGACCACCAGATGTGTGATGCTGTGCCTGAGGGGTGATGGCATCTCCAACATTGATCAGAGGATTGGGGGAATATGGCTCTTAGTCTCGCTGGTGTAAAATACCATCTAACTATTCTTTTATAGTTACTCTCTTGGGTCTCTGTGTTTCTAGATGTTTTGTGAATAATTCTAAAGATTTTGCACCACCTTTCAGGTGGTATGGTGATATTGAGCTCCGATTCCCATGCAGAAGTGAAGGCCTCAGGGTGTTTGGGCTGTATGGAGAGAAGGAGAGTCAACATGACAGAGATGAGCTTCTTTTTTAATATGTGCCCCTTGCAATACATTTCAAAGGGTGTTAGTTCTCGAAGTGCCCTCTGAGTCAAGTGTCCTTTCTTTAAAAAGTGTACCATTTGAATGTATGAAAACATTTGCATTGCTGTGATATCAGTCTCCGGTAACAATTTGTGTAAAGGTTTAATTTCATTCCCTTCAATTACTGCCTCCACTGACAAGTATTGTGAGTTATGATATTGCTTATATATTTTCCCATCTGCTCCAGGAGGGAACAAGGGGTTGTAAGTGATTAGATACAGAGGTGAGGGATAGGGGGATATGTCCTGATGTGAGTTTATGTGCGCCCATAGTCTGAGAGTATGGGTGATGGTAGGATGTGGTCCATGGTGTAGTAGGAAAGATCCTACCTTGTGCCACGGGATTGTGTAGATCGGGGTTCTGATATAGGCGGCTTCCAGTTTCACCCATTGCTTATCTGAGTGTGGGTTGCACCATTCATATACTCTAGTGAGCAGAGTTGCTTTGTGGCATAATTCCACATCCGGGAGTCCCAGCCCCCCCTCATCTTTTGGTCGTTTAAGAAGTGAAAGGGATAATTGGGTTTTCTTATTGGCCCATATGTAACAATTATTTTTTTAATCAGTAGTTTGTAAAGCATGTCAAGGTGTTGTCGGGCATATTGTAACCAAACGTTTTTGTGGCATTGGCGCAGTAAGGCTTCTTTCTGGCAGGTTGACCATGCAGCTAATTTTTGTTCAAGTATCGTCATATTGTGCTCCTTGAAACAAACACACCATCTTTTTCCAGAGCAGCCTGTATTTCTCATGAGGTTACCTGTGGATTTTTCTTTGTATCAGGAATAATTATTGTGGCAGTTGTGGCTGAAATCTTTCTTGGTCTACCTGACCCTGGCTTGGTATCAAGAGATCCCCAAATTTTCCACTTCTTAATAAGTGATTGAACAGTACCGACTGGCATTTTCTAGGCTTTGGATATCTTTTTGTATTCTTTCCCATCTTTATAAAGTTCCATTACCTTGTTACGCAGGTCTTTTAACAGTTCTTTTCTGCTCCCCATGGCTCAGTGCATCCACGTTAGCCTGCTCAGTGCATCCACGTGAGGGCTAACAGACTCATTGACTATTTATACACAAACATTAATTGCAATTTAAAAAGCCCCAGGTGTGGGAAATTAGCATTTAATTGCCATTTTAACTAATGTGTGTCACCTTGTGTGTCTGTAACAAGGCCAAGCATTCAAGGGTATGTGAACTTTTAATCAGGGCCATTTGAGTGATTTCTGTTATCATTATCATTTAAAAAGGAGCCAAATAACTATCTGATAATAAATGGCTTTATATGATCACTATCCTTCAATACTTCAATACAATACATTTTTTTTTTGCATGGTCAGTCATATTTTCAAAATGAATGCCTGAATTTTACAATTTCTGACAGGGTATGCAAACTTTTAAACACAACGGTATATGAGCTTGTTAGGAAGAATACAAAACATCAAGAAGTAGTGTTGTCGCGAACCCGAAACTTTCGGTTCGCGAACGCGAACTTCCGCAAATGTTCGCGAACCGGCGAACCGGGCGAACCGCCATTGACTTCAATGGGCAGGCGAATTTTAAAACCAACAGGGACTCTTTCTGGCCACAAAAGTGATGGAAAAGTTGTTTCAAGGGGACTAACACCTGGACTGTGGCATGCGGAGGGGGATCCATGGCAAAACTCCCATGGAAAATTACACAGTTGATGCAGAGTCTGCTTTTAATCCATAAAGGGCAGAAATCACCTAACATTGACACCTGTCCTCAAAGCCCCTGAAACACACTGACACGGAGCAGAATAGAGACTGTTCCCCATCCTCAGAGACCATGATACACACTGACACAGAGCAGAATAGAGACTGTTCCCCGTCCACAGAGACCATGATACACACTGACACAGAGCAGAATAGAGACTGTTCCCCCTACATAGGGTCACTTGGCAGGTATGGATTGACACCTGTCCTCAAAGCCCCTGATACACACTGACACAGAGCAGAATAGAGACTGTTCCCTGTCCACAGAGACCATGATACACACTGACACAGAGCAGAATAGAGACTGTTCCCCATCCTCAGAGACCATGATACACACTGACACAGAGCAGAATAGAGACTGTTCCCCGTCCACAGAGACCATGATACACACTGACACAGAGCAGAATAGAGACTGTTCCCCCTACATAGGGTCACTTGGCAGGTATGGATTGACACCTGTCCTCAAAGCCCATGATACACACTGACAAAGAGCAGAATAGAGACTGTTCCCTGTCCACAGAGATCATGATACACACTGACACAGAGCAGAATAGAGACTGTTCCCCGTCCACAGAGACCATGATACACACTGACACAGAGCAGAATAGAGACTGTTCCCCGTCCACAGAGACCATGATACACACTGACACAGAGCAGAATAGAGACTGTTCCCCCTGGACCTGGACTGTGGCATGCCGGAGGGGGATCCATGGCAAAACTCCCATGGAAAATTACACAGTTGATGCAGAGTCTGCTTTTAATCCATAAAGGGCAGAAATCACCTAACATTGACACCTGTCCTCAAAGCCCCTGAAACACACTGACACGGAGCAGAATAGAGACTGTTCCCCATCCTCAGAGACCATGATACACACTGACACAGAGCAGAATAGAGACTGTTCCCCGTCCACAGAGACCATGATACACACTGACACAGAGCAGAATAGAGACTGTTCCCCCTACATAAGGTCACTTGGCAGGTATGGATTGACACCTGTCCTCAAAGCCCCTGATACACACTGACACAGAGCAGAATAGAGACTGTTCCCTGTCCACAGAGACCATGATACACACTGACACAGAGCAGAATAGAGACTGTTCCCCATCCTCAGAGACCATGATACACACTGACACAGAGCAGAATAGAGACTGTTCCCCGTCCACAGAGACCATGATACACACTGACACAGAGCAGAATAGAGACTGTTCCCCCTACATAGGGTCACTTGGCAGGTATGGATTGACGCCTGTCCTCAAAGCCCATGATACACACTGACACAGAGCAGAATAGAGACTGTTCCCTGTCCACAGAGATCATGATACACACTGACACAGAGCAGAATAGAGACTGTTCCCCGTCCACAGAGACCATGATACACACTGACACAGAGTAGAATAGAAAATGTTCCCCCTACATAGGGTTACTTGGCAGGTATGGATTGACACCTGTCCTCAAAACCCCTGATACACACTGACACAGAGCAGAATAGAGACCGGGGGTCTAGTAGCGTGGACACCCAGCACAGGTCGTTCTCCTTCAGCCTTTTTATACGAGGGTCCCTCAACAGGCACGACAGCATGAAAGACCCCATTTGCACAACGTTGGATGCCTAGCTACTCATTTCCCGTTCCTCCTCCTCACACAGAGCAGAATAGAGACTGTTCCCCCTACATAGGGTCACTTGGCAGATATGGATTGACGCCTGTCCTCAAAACCCCTGATACACACTCACACAGAGCAGAATAGAGACTGTTCCCTGTACACAGAGACCATGATACACACTGACACAGCGCAGAATAGAGACTGTTCCCCGTCCACAGAGACCATGATACACACTGACACAGAGCAGAATAGAGACTGTTCCCCGTCCACAGAGACCATGATACACACTGACACAGAGCAGAATAGAGACTGTTCCCCCTACATAGGGTCACTTTGCAGGTATGGATTGACTTCTGTCCTCAAAACCCCTGATACACACTGACACAGAGCAGAATAGAGACCGGGGGTCTAGTAGCGTGGACACCCAGCACAGGTCGTTCTCCTTCAGCCTTTTTATACGAGGGTCCCTCAACAGGCACGACAGCATGAAAGACCCCATTTGCACAAGGTTGGATGCCGAGCTACTCATTTCCCGTTCCTCCTCCTCACACAGAGTGACCCCTACATAGGGTCACTTGGCAGATATGGATTGACACCTGTCCTCAAAACCCCTGATACACACTCACACAGAGCAGAATAGAGACTGTTCCCTGTCCACAGAGACCATGATACACACTGACACAGCGCAGAATAGAGACTGTTCCCCGTCCACAGAGACCATGATACACACTGACACAGAGCAGAATAGAGACTGTTCCCCGTCCACAGAGACCATGATACACACTGACACAGAGCAGAATAGAGACTGTTCCCCCTACATAGGGTCACTTGGCAGGTATGGATTGACTTCTGTCCTCAAAACCCCTGATACACACTGACACAGAGCAGAATAGAGACCGGGGGTCTAGTAGCGTGGACACCCAGCACAGGTCGTTCTCCTTCAGCCTTTTTATACGAGGGTCCCTCAACAGGCACGACAGCATGAAAGACCCCATTTGCACAAGGTTGGATGCCGAGCTACTCATTTCCCGTTCCTCCTCCTCACACAGAGTGACCCCTACATAGGGTCACTTGGCAGATATGGATTGACACCTGCCCTCAAAACCCCTGATACACACTCACACAGAGCAGAATAGAGACTGTTCCCTGTCCACAGAGACCATGATACACACTGACACAGCGCAGACTAGAGACTGTTCCCCATCCACAGAGACCATGATACACACTGACACAGAGCAGAATAGAGACTGTTCCCCCTACATAGGGTCACTTGGCAGGTATGGATTGACACCTGTCCTCAAAGCCCCTGATACACACTGACACAGAGCAGAATAGAGACTGTTCCCTGTCCACAGAGACCATGATACACACTGACACAGAGCAGAATAGAGACTGTTCCCCGTCCACAGAGACCATGATACACACTGACACAGAGCAGAATAGAGACTGTTCCCCCTACATAGGGTCACTTGGCAGGTATGGATTGACACCTGTCCTCAAAGCCCCTGATACACACTGACACAGAGCAGAAAAGAGACTGTTCCCTGTCCACAGAGACCATGATACACACTGACACAGAGCAGAATAGAGACTGTTCCCCGTCCACAGAGACCATGATACACACTGACACAGAGCAGAGTAGAGCCTGTTCCCCCTACATAGGGTCACTTGGCAGGTATGGATTGACACCTGTCCTCAAAGTCCATGATACACACTGACACAGAGCAGAATAGAGACTGTTCCCTGTCCACAGAGATCATGATACACACTGACACAGAGCAGAATAGAGACTGTTCCCCGTCCACAGAGACCATGATACACACTGACACAGAGCAGAATAGAAAATGTTCCCCCTACATAGGGTTACTTGGCAGGTATGGATTGACACCTGTCCTCAAAACCCCTGATACACACTGACACAGAGCAGAATAGAGACCGGGGGTCTAGTAGCGTGGACACCCAGCACAGGTCGTTCTCCTTCAGCCTTTTGATACGAGGGTCCCTCAACAGGCACGACAGCATGAAAGACCCCATTTGCACAACATTGGATGCCTAGCTACTCATTTCCCGTTCCTCCTCCTCACACAGAGCAGAATAGGGACTGTTCCCCCTACATAGGGTCACTTGGCAGATATGGATTGACACCTGTCCTCAAAACCCCTGATACACACTCACACAGAGCAGAATAGAGACTGTTCCCTGTCCACAGAGACCATGATACACACTGACACAGCGCAGAATAGAGACTGTTCCCCGTCCACAGAGACCATGATACACACTGACACAGAGCAGAATAGAGACTGTTCCCCGTCCACAGAGACCATGATACACACTGACACAGAGCAGAATAGAGACTGTTCCCCCTACATAGGGTCACTTGGCAGGTATGGATTGACTTCTGTCCTCAAAACCCCTGATACACACTGACACAGAGCAGAATAGAGACCGGGGGTCTAGTAGCGTGGACACCCAGCACAGGTCGTTCTCCTTCAGCCTTTTTATACGAGGGTCCCTCAACAGGCACGACAGCATGAAAGACCCCATTTGCACAAGGTTGGATGCCGAGCTACTCATTTCCCGTTCCTCCTCCTCACACAGAGTGACCCCTACATAGGGTCACTTGGCAGATATGGATTGACACCTCTCCTCAAAACCCCTGATACACACTCACACAACGCAGAATAGAGACTGTTCCCTGTCCACAGAGACCATGATACACACTGACACAGCGCAGAATAGAGACTGTTCCCCGTCCAAAGAGACCATGATACACACTGACACAGAGCTGAATAGAGACTGTTCCCTGTCCACAGAGACCATGATACACACTGACACAGAGCAGAATAGAGACTGTTCCCCATCCACAGAGACCATGATACACACTGACACAGAGCAGAATAGAGACTGTTCCCCCTACATAGGGTCACTTGGCAGGTATGGATTGACACCTGTCCTCAAAGCCCCTGATACACACTGACACAGAGCAGAATAGAGACTGTTCCCTGTCCACAGAGACCATGATACACACTGACACAGAGCAGAATAGAGACTGTTCCCCGTCCACAGAGACCATGATACACACTGACACAGAGCAGAGTAGAGCCTGTTCCCCCTACATAGGGTCACTTGGCAGGTATGGATTGACACCTGTCCTCAAAGCCCATGATACACACTGACACAGAGCAGAATAGAGACTGTTACCTGTCCACAGAGATCATGATACACACTGACACAGAGCAGAATAGAGACTGTTCCCCGTCCACAGAGACCATGATACACACTGACACAGAGCAGAATAGAGACTGTTCCCCCTACATAGGGTCACTTGGCAGGTATGGATTGACACCTGTCCTCGAAGCCCATGATCCACACTGGGGGGAGCTACTGTCCTCCCCAACCCCTGCGCGGTGGGTGGGGGCCATAAATCACAATGAGGGGACCTACTGTCCTCCCCCCTCGGCCCCCACCCCTGCGCGGTGGGTGGGGGCCATAAATCACAATGGGGGGGCCTACTTTCCTCCCCCCGGCCCCCTTCCCTGCGCGGTGGGTGGGGGGCATAAATCACAATGGGACGGACCTACTGATAGGAGTGGAGTATTGTTCATATCAGTTTAATACCTTCCACGTCTCCTATCAGTGGACGTGTATATGGCAGCCATTTTAGGAACCGCACACCTGGGACCCGAGCAAGGTCACCTCGTTCAAGCTGCTCTGGTTCCTTGATGAGCCAGCTGCCCGTGAGTTAACATATCCCGTGGAGAAGCACTCTGTCCTGTAAAGCCTCACCACAAAAACAAAAACATCCAGGCATGATTTAAAAATCCTATTATCGGACTTAAAATCCTTGCGGCAGAACTGGCCCCCATCAAAAAGGACATCACTGCCACTATAAACAGGGTACACACTAATGAAAAACACATTACAGACATGCAAACTCACATAGCTGAGCTGCAAGAATCAATGCACCACCTTCAGGTGCAACAAAGAGCCATAATGGCACAGCAGACAACCATGGAGGAACGCCATCGGCGCACTAATATAAAAATTAGAGGCATCCCGGCAGCCATCTTGCCAGATGAACTACCGCACTACACAAGGCGCCTTCTGGCCACTATTCTGCCTCACACCACGGTCAAGAAGATGGTCACTGAGGAGATCTACCGCCTGCCTACGTCCTCAAAGGTACGCTCAAACACACCCAGAGATGTGATACTCAGGTGCCCAAATGTACACGACAAGATTCAGGTCATGTCTGCATTAAAAGGTAAAACACCCCTGATATTTGAGGGCGCTAGCCTAACCTTTTTCCAGGATCTTACAAAGTCTACCCTCATGTGGCGCAAAACCTTCAGCTCCCTCACCAACAGACTGAGGGCAGCAGACATCACCTATCGATGGGGGGCACACGGATCCCTGGTGATACCACAGAACGGATCCCAACTCACACTTGCCTCCATGGAAGAGGCACCCACAATAATACAGGCCTTGGCACCGCCAACTCACCCTTCAAGACTTAAAAAGGTCCGCATGTCCTCCATCAACAACACGTCTTTAAAGCGTCCTGTCCTTGCCGGCGTGGTCGTGGGAGGAGGAGGATGACTTCCACCTCTCCCATTGTTAGATTCCGTTGTGCTGTGACATCACCCTTATACGCTGTGTAAAGCATACTTTTTAATTTATTTTGCAAATGCTGCATCCTTTCCGACTTGTTGTAATTCGGTAAGATTTCCACCACTTTCTGCTTATACCGGGGGTCTAGTAGCGTGGACACCCAGTACAGGTCGTTCTCCTTCAGCCTTTTTATATGAGGGTCCCTCAACAGGCAGGGCAGCATGAAAGACCCCATTTGCACAAGGTTGGATGCCGAGCTACTCATTTCCCGTTCCTCCTCCTCACTGATGTCATTGAAGGTATGTTCTTCCCCCCAGCCACGTACAACACCACGGGTACCAGATAGGTGACAACGAGCACCCTGGGATGCCTGTTGTGTTTGGTCTTGCTCCTCCTCCTCCTCCTCAAAGCTACATTCCTCCTCTGACTCCTCTTCCTCATAATCCTCTTCCAGCGTTGCCGCAGGTCCAGCAAGCGATGCTGATAAGGCTGTTTCTGGTGGTGATGGTGACCACAACTCTTCCTCTTCCTCTTCACGCTCATCTACGGCCTGATCCAGCACTCTTCGCAGGGCACGCTCCAGGAAGAAAACAAATGGTATGATGTCGCTGATGGTGCCTTCGTTGCGACTGACTAGGTTTGTCACCTCCTCAAAAGGACGCATGAGCCTACAGGCATTGCGCATGAGCGTCCAGTAACGTGGCAAAAAAATTCCCAGCTCCCCAGAGGCTGTCCTAGCACCCCGGTCATACAAATATTCATTAACAGCTTTTTCTTGTTGGAGCAGGCGGTCGAACATTAGGAGTGTTGAATTCCAACGTGTAGGGCTGTCGCAAATCAAGCGCCTCACTGGCATGTTGTTTCGCCGCTGGATATCGGCAAAGTGAGCCATGGCCATGTAGGAACGCCTGAAATGGCCACACACCTTCCTGGCCTGCTTCAGGACGTCCTGTAAGCCTGTGTACTTATGCACAAAGCGTTGTACGATCAGATTACACACATGTGCCATGCACGGCACATGTGTCAACTTGCCCAACTTCAATGCCGCTATCAAATTTTTTCCGTTTTCACACACCACTTTGCCGATATCCAGTTGCTGCGGAGTCAGCCACTTTTCCACCTGTGCATTCAGGGCAGACAGGAGTGCTTGTCCGGTGTGACTCTCTGCTTTCAAGCAAGTCAAACCCAAGACGGCGTGACACTGCCGTAACCGGGATGTGGAATAGTACCTGGGGAGCTAGGGGGGTGCCGTTGATGTGGAGCAAGATGCAGCAGCACAAGAGGACTCAGCCGAGGAGGTTATGGAAGAGGATGGAGTAGGAGGAGTAGAGGAGGTGGCAGCAGGACTGCCTGCAAGTCGTGGCGGTGTCACCAACTCCTCTGCAATGCCACGCATTCCTTGCTTGTCAGCCGTCAGCAGGTTTACCCAATGCGCAGTGTAGGTGATATACCTGCCCTGACCATGCTTTGCAGACCAGGTATCAGTGGTCAGATGGACCCTTGCCCCAACACTGTGTGCCAGACATGCCATTACTTCCTTTTGCACAATCGAGTACAGGTTGGGGATTGCCTTTTGTGAAAAGAAATTCCGGCCGGGTACCTTCCACTGCGGTGTCCCAATAGCTACAAATTTTTTGAACGCCTCAGACTCAACCAGATTGTATGGTAAAAGCTGGCGGGCTAATAGTTTGGACAAGCCAGCTGTCAGACGCTGGGCAAGGGGGTGACTTGGTGACATTGGCTTCTTACGCTCAAACATGTCCTTGACAGACACATGACTGTGGGCAGATGAGCGGGAACTGCTCAAGGCGGGAGACGGAGTGGCGGATGGTTGAGAGGGGGCAAGGAGGACAGCAGTGGTTGACGTGGCTGAAGATGCTGGACCAGGAGGAGGATGGCGGCTTAGAGTAGGCGTGCTGCTTGCACTCATGTGTTGATCCCATAGGCGTTTGTGATGTGAGATCATGTGCCTATGCAAAGCAGTTGTACCTAGGTGGGTGTTGGACCTCCCACGACTCAGTTTCCTTTGGCACAGGTTGCAAATGGCATCGCTGTTGTCAGAGGCAGACACACAAAAAAAATGCCACACTGCTGAGCTCTGCAATGACGGCATTCTGGTGGTGGACACAGCATGCGTTGATTGGCGTGCTGTCGGGCTGACCCCGGGTGCCGATGCATGCTGTCTGACTGTGCCACTAGCTCCTTGCGACGAACCCCCCCTGCTTCCAACTCGTCTCCTCCTCCTCCTCTCTGTCTCCCCATCAGAACTTTCGCCCTGTTCTTCTTCTTGCCGAGCGGGCACCCACGTGCAATCCATGGACGCATCGTCATCATCAACCGCTTCGCTTGTATCTGACAACTCAGAAAAGGAAGCAGCAGCGGGTACAACATCATCATCATCACACCGTACCTCCATGTGTTTAATGCTGCCTGCCTGAGACATATCCCTGTTATCTACATCCTCTAGCAATAATGGTTGCGCATCACTCATTTCTTTAAACGGGTGTGTGAATAACTCCTCTGACATACCAAGTAAAGCGGCTGTGGTGCTAGTTTTGCTGGTGGCGGCAGGCGGGTGAGTGGTATCTTGAGAGGTGCCCGAAGCTAAGCTGGAGGAGGATGGTGCGTCAAGGTTCCGAGCGGAGGCTGTACAAGATTGGGTGTCCTGTGTTAGCCAGTCAACTATGTCCTCAGAACTTTTCAAGTTCAGGGTACGTGGCTTCTGAAAACTGGGCATTATTCTAGGGCAAAAGGGAATCACAGCACCATGACCATGACGGCCCCTGCGGGGTGGCCTGCCTCTGCCTGTCATTTTTTGGGGGATTAGTGGTACTATGCGTGCAAGCTACTGTGAGACCAGATATGATAGTCAATGTGAACTGTAACAGTTCTGCAGAGCACACACTGTAGGCCTGACACACCCGCTTGAAGACAAGTAACTGCTATTCAATCTATAACAGTGAAAAACAAATTTTGGTTTTAAAAGCACGCTATAGAGACACCAGATATGATTGGCAATGTGCACTTGAACAGTTCTGGAGAGCACACACTGTAGGCCTGACAGAGATGCTTGAAGGACACTGACTGGCTGCTATTAGCTTACACTGGAAACCTTTTTTCTTTGTAAAAGCACGCTAAAGAGACACCAGATATGATTGGCAACTGTCAAAGCACGCTGGCACAGGTCTGCAGAGCACACGCTGAAGGAGGCCTGACACCCAGACGCTTGCAGACAACTAACTGCTCTTCTATTACAGTGAAAAAAAAATATTTATTTTAAATCTAAAGCTTAAGCTATTGTAAAAAACAGATATGAGTGGTGGCACTGGGCAAGAGGGCACAGTATCCACTGTGAACCTCACACAGAAGCTGGCAGGCAGGCAACTGCTCTTCTATTACAGTGGAAACAAAATTTTGGTTTTAAAAGCACGCTATAGAGACACCAGATATGATTGGCAATGTGCACTTGAACAGTTCTGGAGAGCACACACTGTAGGCCTGACAAAGCCGCTTGAAGGACACTGACTGGCTGCTATTAGCTTACACTGGAAACCTTTTTTCTTTGTAAAAGCACGCTAAAGAGACACCAGATATGATTGCCAACTGTCAAAGCACACTGGCACAGGTCTGCAGAGCACACGCTGAAGGAGGCCTGACACCCAGACGCTTGCAGACAACTAACTGCTCTTCTATTACAGTGAAAATTTTTTTTATTTTAAATCTAAAGCTTAAGCTATTGTAAAAACAGATATGTGTGGTGGCACTGGGCAAGAGGGCACAGTATCCACTCTGAACCTCACACAGAAGCTGGCAGGCAGGCAACTGCTCTTCTATTACAGTGGAAACAAAATTTTGGTTTTAAAAGCATGCTATAGAGACACCAGATATGATCTGCAATGTGCACTTGAACAGTTCTGGAGAGCACACACTGTAGGCCTGACAGAGCCGCTTGAAGGACACTGATTGGCTTCTATTAGCTTACACTGGAAACCTTTTTTCTTTGTAAAAGCACGCTAAAGAGACACCAGATATGATTGGCAACTGTCAAAGCACGCTGGCACAGGTCTGCAGAGCACACGCTGAAGGAGGCCTGACACCCAGACGCTTGCAGACAACTAACTGCTCTTCTATTACAGTGAAAAAAATTATTTATTTTAAATCTAAAGCTTAAGCTATTGTAAAAACAGATATGAGTGGTGGCACTGAGCAAGAGGGCACAGTATCCACTCTGAACCTCACACAGAAGCTGGCAGGCAGGCAACTGCTCTTCTATTACAGTGGAAACAAAATTTTGGTTTTAAAACCACGCTATAGAGACACCAGATATGATTGGCAATGTGCACTTGAACAGTTCTGGAGAGCACACACTGTAGGCCTGACAAAGCCGCTTGAAGGACACTGACTGGCTGCTATTAGCTTACACTGGAAACCTTTTTTCTTTGTAAAAGCACGCTAAAGAGACACCAGATATGATTGCCAACTGTCAAAGCACACTGGCACAGGTCTGCAGAGCACACGCTGAAGGAGGCCTGACACCCAGACGCTTGCAGACAACTAACTGCTCTTCTATTACAGTGAAAATTTTTTTTTATTTTAAATCTAAAGCTTAAGCTATTGTAAAAACAGATATGTGTGGTGGCACTGGGCAAGAGGGCACAGTATCCACTGTGAACCTCACACAGAAGCTGGCAGGCAGGCAACTGCTCTTCTATTACAGTGGAAACAACATTTTGGTTTTAAAAGCACGCTATAGAGACACCAGATATGATTGGCAATGTGCACTTGATCAGTTCTGGAGAGCACACACTGTAGGCCTGACAGAGCCGCTTGAAGGACACTAACTGGCTGCTATTAGCTTACACTGGAAACCTTTTTTATTTGTAAAAGCACGCTAAAGAGACACCAGATATGATTGGCAACTGTCAAAGCACGCTGGCACAGGTCTGCAGAGCACACGCTGAAGGAGGCCTGACACCCAGACGCTTGCAGACAACTAACTGCTCTTCTATTACAGTGAAAAAAAATATTTATTTTAAATCTAAAGCTTAAGCTATTGTAAAAACAGATATGAGTGGTGGCACTGGTCAAGAGGGCACAGTATCCACTCTGAACCTCACACAGAAGCTGGCAGGCAGGCAACTGCTCTTCTATTACAGTGGAAACAAAATTTTGGTTTTAAAAGCATGCTATAGAGACACCAGATATGATCTGCAATGTGCACTTGAACAGTTCTGGAGAGCACACACTGTAGGCCTGACAGAGCCGCTTGAAGGACACTGATTGGCTTCTATTAGCTTACACTGGAAACCTTTTTTCTTTGTAAAAGCACGCTAAAGAGACACCAGATATGATTGGCAACTGTCAAAGCACGCTGGCACAGGTCTGCAGAGCACACGCTGAAGGAGGCCTGACACCCAGACGCTTGCAGACAACTAACTGCTCTTCTATTACAGTGAATTTTTTTTATTTATTTTAAATCTAAAGCTTAAGCTATTGTAAAAACAGATATGAGTGGTGGCACTGGGCAAGAGGGCACAGTATCCACTGTGAACCTCACACAGAAGCTGGCAGGCAGGCAACTGCTCTTCTATTACAGTGGAAACAAAATTTTGGTTTTAAAATCACGCTATAGAGACACCAGATATGATTGGCAATGTGCACTTGAACAGTTCTGGAGAGCACACACTGTAGGCCTGACAGAGCCGCTTGAAGGACACTGACTGGCTGCTATTAGCTTACACTGGAAACCTTTTTTCTTTGTAAAAGCACACTAAAGAGACACCAGATATGATTGGCAACTGTCAAAGCACGCTGGCACAGGTCTGCAGAGCACACGCTGAAGGAGGCCTGACACCCAGACGCTTGCAGACAACTAACTGCTCTTCTATTACAGTGAACAAAAATTATTTATTTTAAATCTAAAGCTTAAGCTATTGTAAAAACAGATATGAGTGGTGGCACTGGGCAAGTGGGCACAGTATCCAATGTGAACCTCACACAGAAGCTGGCAGGCAGGCAACTGCTCTTCTATTACAGTGAAAAAAATAAATTAATCTAAAGCTTAAGCTATTGTAAAAACAGATATGAGTGTTGGCACTGGGCAAGTGGGCACAGTATCCAATGTGAACCTCACACAGAAGCTGGCAGGCAGGCAACTGCTCTTCTATTACAGTGAAAAAAAAATGTGTTTTAATCTAAAGCTTAAGCTATTGTAAAAACAGATATGAGTGGTGGCACTGGGCAAGTGGGCACAGTATCCAATGTGAACCTCACACAGAAGCTGGCAGGCAGGCACCTGCAATTACATTACACAGAAAAAAAAAAAAAGCAGCCTGATGTTATAGCCCTAAAAAGGGCTTTTTGGGGTGCTGTCCTTACAGCAGAGATCAGATGAGTCCTTCAGGATTGTAGTGGACACTGAATACCCTAGCCTAGCTATCAATTTCCCTATCTAATCAGCAGCAGCTAAACTTTCCCTCCTCTCACTAAGCATGCAGCTTCAGAATGAATCGAAAATGGATGCTGGGAGGGAGGTTGGAGGGTGTGGAAGGGAGGGAGTGCTGCTGATTGGCTGGAATGTGTCTGCTGACCGAGAGGCACAGGGTCAAAGTTTGGCCAATGATGACGAATAGGGGGCGGATCGAACTGCGCATGTGTCCGCCCGCCGCGGCGAACGCGAACACGCTAAGTTCGCCGGGAACTGTTCGCCGGCGGACAGTTCGGTACATCACTATCAAGAAGTAATACATAATAATACAAATCAAGATACAAGCTGCACTGCAAGGTAGATCTTGTTGGAGGTCACTAGCATAAGGTTAATAATACTGGAATAGTACCCTTGAAAAGATTTCATTTATTGGGCAAATCATTGTGACTGCTTTGCATACTAGATATGCACTGACTATGCTTACTAGTTACCTGCCTGGAAGATATTCAATTTGAGTTGCAAAAATGAAAAATTAGGAAAAGATAGGAAACCAAATGTCTAAAATAGAGGGTCAAAAATTATACTGACAACAGCCTTTCTTTAGAGACAATTTGTTCAAGATGTTTTCCTTGGACTGTGCCATCCCCTTTCCTAGTACAATCAAGACCCCTCCTCTCTATTTTAACTTTTTTCTTTGTATTCTTAGTGATCTGAATTCTAAATTAGTATCACTGAATATTAAAAGCAAAATGAGAATGTCTGATCCTCTAGAAATTCAATGAAGACTAGAATAAAACTGATGTATAATCCTAGAAAATCTTTCAGGAGAACATCTTGGACCTGAAAGGAGCTCTGAACAGGTAACGGTTAAGATTACAGACTCTTTGAAGATTTTCTGTTAGACTGAAGAGTCTGCTTGCAAGCGCTGTCAAGCAATACATTAGCATGTCAAAGACGAATCCTTATTTTCCTTCTGAAGACTCTATTTGAAGAGCTGGGCTCGTTGACGAGAGCCTCACTAAGCAATTGCATTACGTGCTGCTAATCCAGATTTTTATTTTCTCTGCAAAAGAAAAAAATCATTTTCATTTATACCTTCTATCATCATCATGAGCTAATACCACAAAAAGGATAACTATGTGGAACAGTAATCTATGAAAAGACAATCTTTTCTAACAGACGAATAACAATTATTTAAATGATTCAAGCTTTTATGAAAATGTTTGGATAGTTACAAGTATCTGTAATCTTACACATGTTCTTGATGTATTAAAAAACGCAAAAGAAAAAGTGCCTATCTGGGGCCGTGGCGAGCAGCTGAATAGATCAGTCGCATGGAGTAAGTGCTTCTGGCTCTAACCGACCCAAACGCTACAAAAAGCCTAATCAATTACTGCCAAAAGACCACAAATATACCCGCAAGATACTGCCAACATGATGGCGCCGTCCAAACAGCTCAAACTGATGGATCCGATCCACTAAAAAGAACTGTAAAAGGCCTACTCAAGATGATGACAACACTCTCCTATGTCTCCTATGAGCCCTCAGCAACCCATTACACGATCAGTTAAAAGCTGCAAGACCTGCTGGCGACACTGAACACAGATATTAAACATATGACTGTAGAGTTTGAGTGAGAGCTTTCCGAGCTCGGTGACTGGACAGACCGCCTGGAAGAGCACACAGCGCAAAATGATTTCACAGAGCAGCTTCAAACCCTTCAGGACGAGCATACTCAGCTGAAAAGGAAGATCTCTGACATGGAAGACCGTTCAAGGTGGAATAATGTCATATTCCGAGGCATCCCGGACAGCATCGCACATGAGGCTCTACCTGCCTATATCAAAGACCTCTGCACTGGCTTTATTGCCTGGAATAGGGGATGCAGGATGGATAGGCTGTCAGGATTACTAGTAGTTCCAGCACGCAGAATTATATCACACCTAGGACTAAAAGTAACGTCTTACCGAGCCTTAGAATGGCCGGACTTAACGTACCAGAGAATAGTCAGAATACTTACCAAGGTCAGGGATACAGAAGGAGACACAACGATGAGTGAAAGCCAAAAGTCAAGGATACCAGAATACAGGGAAGTCAAAATGAAGCCAAAGTCAGTAACCAGAAATAAACACTCAGGAACACACTCTTGGATAATCTATTAAGAGAAACCTCGACAGGGCAATGAGAAGAAGTAAAAATGTGTTTGAATAAGCCTCCTACAGATCCGATTGGCCGTAACCGGCCTTTGACCCCAGAACGTGCGTTGTGTGTCTTTTGCTTGACGTCACACACACATTAACGTAGTCATTATCGTGGGAGGACGTGGGGCTATAAAACGGCGTGGATCGGCAGCGGTCGACGTCAACCAACTTGTTGCAAGAGTGAGGTATACTGGTGCATAGCTGCTGAACGGCACAAGGGGAGGATGAAAATGTTACGTAGGGCCCACCGCATTCCTAGGCCACCATGCTTTACCTCTGACACACCGCGCAACGTCAGATTCCACTTCTACAAATCCAAAGACTCATTGCTGTCCGCAGCCCGCAAACTGCAAAAACTTCCGGAGCAGGATATTACTTCGCTGCAGAGGTACTTAATTAGATTGGGAAACTGGACATTCAAATGGCAGATTACATTTAATGTAGATAAATGCAAAGTTATCCACTTCGGGTTGAATAATTCAAAGTAAATCACTTTGCTTATATACAGTAAGGGAAAAAAGTATTTCATCCCCTGCTGATTTTGGCGGTGTCACCAACTCCTCTGCAGAGCCACGCATTCCATGCTTGGCAGCCGTCAGCAGGTTTACCCAATGCGCAGTGTAGGTGATATACTCGCCCTGACCATGCTTTACAGACCAGGTATCAGTGGTCAGATGGACCCTTGCCCCAACACTGTGTGCCAGACATGCCATTACTTCCTTTTGCACAATCGAGTACAGGTTGGTGATTGCCTTCTGTGCAAAGAAATTTCATCCGGGTACCTTCCACTGCGGTATCCCAATAGCCACAATTTTTTTGAACGCCTCAGACTCCACCAGCTTGTATGGTAAAAGCTGGCGGGCTAATAGTTCAGACAAGCCAGCTGTCAGACGCTGAGCAAGGGGGTGACTTTCTGACATTGGCTTCTTACGCTCAAACATGTCCTTGACAGTCCTTGACTGTGGGCAGATGAGTGGGAACTGCTCAAGGCGAGAGACGGAGTGGCTGATGGTTGAGAGGGGGCAAGGAGGACAGCAGTGGTTGACGTGGCTGAAGATGCTGGACCAGGAGGAGGATGGCGGCTTTGAGTTTGTGGGCTGCTTGTATTCGTGTGTTGATCCCATAGGCGTTTGTGATGTGCGATCATGTGCCTACACAAAGCAGTTGTACCTAGGTGGGTGTTGGACTTCCCACGACTCAGTTTCTTTTGGCACAGGTTGCAAATGGCATCGCTGTTGTCAGAGGCAGACACACAAAAAAAAATGCCACACTGCTGAGCTCTGCAATGACGGCATTCTGGTGGTGGACACAGCATGCGTTGATTGGCGTGCTGTCGGGCTGACCCCAGGTGCCGATGCATGCTGTCTGACTGTGCCACTAGCTCCTTGCGACGACCTCCCCCTGCTTCCAACTCGTCTCCTCCTCCTCCTCTCTGTCTCCCCATCTTAACTTTCACCCTGTTCTTCTTCTTGCCGAGCGGGCACCCACGTGACATCCATGGACGCATCGTCATCATCAACCGCTTCACTTGTATCTGACAACTCAGCAAAGGAAGCAGCAGCGGGTACAACATCATCATCATCACACCGTACGTCCATGTGTGTAATTCTGCCTGCCTGAGACATATCCCTGTTATCTACATCCTCTGGCAATATTGGTTGCGCATCACTCATTTCTTCAAACGGATGTGTAAATAACTCCTCTGACAGATAAAGTGAAGCGGCTGTGGTGCTAGTGTTGGTCGTGGTGGCAGGCGGGTGAGTGGTATCTTGAGAGGTGCCCGAAGCTAAGCTGGAGGAGGATGGTGCGTCAAGGTTCCGAGCGGAAGCTGTAGAAGATTGGGTGTCCTGTGTTAGCCAGTCAACTATGTCCTCAGAACTTTTCAAGTTCAGGGTACGTGGCCTCTGAAAACTGGGCATTATTCTAGGGCAAAAGGGAATCACAGCACCACAACCATGATGGCCCCTTCGGGGTGGCCTGCCTCTGCCTGTCATTTTTTTTTGGATTAGTGGATCTATGCGTGCAAGCTACTGTGAGACCAGATATGAGTGGCACTGTGCACTGGCAGAGGTTGGCAGAACAAACGCTGTTGGCCTGACACACAGACGCTTGCAGACAACTAACTGCTATTCAATCTATAATAGTGAATAAAGTTTTTTGTTTTTAAATGCACGCTATTGTGCCACCAGATATGAGTGGCACTGTGCACTGGCAGAGTACACGCTGTTGTCCTGACACACAGACGCTTGCAGACAACTAACTGCTATTCAATCTATTACAGTGAAAAAAAGTTTGTGGGTTTTTAAATGCACGCTATTGTGCCACCAGATATGAGTGGCACTGTGCACACTGGCAGAGTACACGCTGTTGGCATGACACACAGACGCTTGCAGACAACTAACTGCTAATTAATCTATTACAGTGAAAAATGTTTTTTTGTTTTTAAATGCAAGCTATTGTGACACCAGATATGAGTGGTGGCACTGGGCAAGTGGGCACAGTATCCACTGTGAGCCTGACACACAGACGGTTGCAGACAACTAACTGCTATTCAATCTATAACAGTGAAAAAAGTTTTTTGTTTTTAAATGCACGCTATTGTGACACCAGATATGAGTGGCAAAGTGCACTTGCAGAGGCTGGCAGAGTACACACTAAAAGCCTGACACCCCCTTGAAGGACACTGACTGCTATTAGCTTACAGTGAAAAACTGTTTTGCTTTTTAAAGGCACGCTATTGTGACACCAGATATGAGTGGCAAAGTGCACGCTGAAGGCCTGACACCCGCTTGAAGGACACTGACTGCTATTAGCTTACAGTGAAAAACGTTTTTGCTTTTTAAAGGCACGCTATTGTGACACCAGATATGAGTGGTAAAGTACACTGGCAGAGGTTGGCAGAGTACACGCTGAAGGCCTGACACCCAGACGCTTGCAGACAACTAACTGCTATTAGCTTTCAGTGAAAAACTTTTTTTCTTTTTAAAGGCACGCTATTGTGACACCAGATATGAGTGGCAAAGTGCACTTGCAGAGGCTGGCAGAGTACACGCTAAAAGCCTGACACCCCCTTGAAGGACACTGACTGCTATTAGCTTACAGTGAAACACTTTTTTGCTTTTTAAAGGCACGCTATTGTGACACCAGATATGAGTGGCAAAGTGCACGCTGAAGGCCTGACACCCGCTTGAAGGACACTGACTGCTATTAGCTTACAGTGAAAAACAATTTTTTCTTTTTAAAGGCACGCTATTGTGACACCAGATATAAGTGGCAAAGTGCACGCTGAAGGCCTGACACCCGCTTGAAGGACACTGACTGCTATTAGCTTACAGTGAAAAATGTTTTTGCTTTTTAAAGGCACGCTATAGTGACACCAGCTATGAGTGGCAAAGTGCACTTGCAGAGGTTGGCAGAGTACACGCTGAAGGCCTGACACCAACTTGAAGGACACTGACTGCTATTAGCTTACAGTGAAAAACGTTTTTGCTTTTTAAAGGCACGCTATTTTGACACCAGATATGAGTGACAAAGTGCACTTGCAGAGGTTGGCAGAGTACACGCTGAAGGCCTGACACCCAGACGCTTGCAGACAACTAACTGCTATTCAATCTATTACAGTGAAAACATTTTTTTTGTTTTTAAATGCACGCTATTGTGCCACCAGATATGAGTGGCACTGTGCACTGGCAGAGTACACGCTGTTGGCCTGACACACAGACGCTTGCAGACAACTAACTGCTAATTAATCTATTACAGTGAAAACATTTTTTTTGTTTTTTAAATGCACGCTATTGTGCCACCAGATATGAGTGGCACTGTGCACTGGCAGAGTACACGCTGTTGGCCTGACACACAGACGCTTGCAGACAACTAACTGCTATTCAATCTATAACAGTAAAAAAGGTTTTTTGTTTTTAAATGCATGCTATTCTGACACCAGATATGAGTGGTGGCACTGGGCAAGTGGGCACAGTATCCAATGTGAGCCTGACACACAGACGCTTGCAGACAACTAACTGCTATTCAATCTATTACAGTGAAAAAAAGTTTGTGGGTTTTTAAATGCACGCTATTGTGCCACCAGATATGAGTGGCACTGTGCACACTGGCAGAGTACACGCTGTTGGCCTGACACACAGACGCTTGCAGACAACTAACTGCTAATTAATCTATAACAGTGAAAAAAGTTTTTTGTTTTTAAATGCACGCTATTGTGACACCAGATATGAGTGGCAATGTGCACTGGCAGAGGTTGGTAGAGTACACGCTGAAGGCCTGACACCCAGACGCTTGCAGACAACTAATGGCTATTAGCTTACAGTGAAAAACTTTTTTTCTTCTTAAAGGCATGCTATTGTGACACCAGATATGAGTGGCAAAGTGCACTTGCAGAGGCTGGCAGAGTACACGCTAAAGGCCTGACAACCCCTTGAAGGACACTGACTGCTATTAGCTTACAGTGAAAAACTTTTTTGCTTTTTAAAGGCACGCTATTGTAACACCAGATATGAGTGGTAAAGTACACTGGCAGAGGTTGGCAGAGTACACGCTGAAGGCCTGACACCCAGACGCTTGCAGACAACTAACTGCTATTCAATCTATTACAGTGAAAAACAAGTTTGTGGGTTTTTAAATGCATGCTATTGTGCCACCAGATATGAGTGGCACTGTGCACACTGGCAGAGTACACGCTGTTGGCCTGACACACAGACGCTTGCAGACAACTAACTGCTAATTAATCTATTACAGTGAAAACATTTTTTTTTTTTTTTTTCAAATTTGAGTTTTTATTGAAAGATTTTCATTGGGAATGGGATACAGAAAAAAAGAAGGGAAGAGGGGAGGGGAGGGGGAACATATGTAAGGTCCAAAAGAACACATAACAACGTTACACATTAAGTCATAAAGTCACTCAGTAAATTACAATGAAGTCGGTTGACTGGAAGCATTCCATAGTGAAAACATATCAGTAGAAGCATTTTTACATCAGTATGTAATATACATAGGTGCGTCTGGCACAATACAGTCTCCTCCGGTATGGTATAAGTGTCTTATAGTACTTTGCAAGGAAATATTACGTTGCGTAGTATGGTACAACATAAAGGGACAATATAAGAAGACAACCTGGTACAATGTATTAAGACCCATGGAGCATATCGATCTATCCATCAAATCGGTCCCTGTAAACTAAGTTCCAGATTGGGTAGAGTGTAGTATTAGAGTCACTAAATTGCGTACTTTGAAAAGGACATCTAAAGTAGACGTTGTATATGGTTATTGTAGGCCTAGCAAAGCGATCAAGAGGTGTAATGTACTTAGCCGGAATATATTAGAAATTGCTCTGTTTAATCTATTACTCTCTGCACGCTCACATATCCGATATGAGTCACGACTGTGTTAAGAGCCCTTCTCCTTCTGTATTATATAGGCATTGGAGTTCCATTGGTGCCAATTATATTGGGCTGTAGATAATTGTGTAGCCGAGTGTGCTGACATTAGTTCATACTTTAAAAACTGCCTTGTTTTATGGTACAGTAAGTTAGGGTGTGGGCATGTGGTCTGTTTCCAATTAGCAGCAATAAGACTACGTGTAGCTAGGATTAATATGCTTATTAACTGTTTATCCGTGCGTAACAAATTATCCGGTGTCATTAAAAATATACCAATTCGTGATGTCAAAGTTAAGGACTGAAAGCCTACTTCATTCCATAAATTTTGAGCCTCCTCCCATAAAGGTACAATAAGGGGGCAATCCCACCATATATGGGTCATGGTACCCTTAGACTGGAGACATCTCCAACAGCTATCAGGGACGTTAGGGTAAATTTGGTGTAACCTGTCCGGCGTGAGATACCATCGATAAATAAGTTTTTTATGAGATTCTATATGAGAGTAACAGGAGGTAACCCCTTTTAATGCCAGGAGCGATTTAAGCCATTGATCATCTGTGAAATTCTGAGGGTTTTCTTTGTGCCACTGGGACTTATAAGCAACCTTCGGTTCAGGGGATTGCTCGATCAACGTAAGATAGCTTAAAGACAGAGTTTTGGTCTTTATTGGGGATTTATGGCATCTATCATACAGTTTGAGAAGGTTCTTGCTTGGCCCTGGAGCCAAATCTACTAGTGTGATAACTCTATTAGCTATGACGTCCTTCAATTGAAGGTAAGGGAATATGAATGAGTGAGGTAAGTCATAGAGAGCTTGGAGTTCTGGAAACGGTAGGATCTCATCGTAGCTACAAATATCTATTATCCGGGGGTTACCCATCTTTTTCCATTTGTGTACAGATAGCCAAGGAGAAACCGCGGCTAGTGCATTTAATGGCGCCCACGGCAAAAACGTATGGTCAGGTATGTGTTTATAATGTAACTTATCCCACGCTTGAATCGAGAATTTAGAGAGTGGCAACAATGTATTCCTCAAATGTTTAGGTGTCCACATGATTTCTACTGGGGACCCCATTGGGCTATAGTTGTTTTCTATATCCACCCATTGTAATGTGGACTTAGCGGCATGGAGCTTGACTGCTGTTTCCAACAGTGCTGCTTTCTGGTATTGCATTATGTTAGGGGTACCCAGTCCTCCTTTCGAAGTCGGGACTTGGAGAAGACTGGAAGATAGACGAGGTCTTTTACCCCCCCATATATATGTGGATATGATCCTTTGAACTTGTTTGCCTAGTGTCGGGGAGATCGGGATTGGTATCATCCGAAACATATACAGTAATTTGGGAAGCAGTACCATTTTAATTATGTTTATCTTCCCAAACCAAGACAGCATTACGTCTTTCCACTTATATATCGTTTGAGTGCACATTCGTGGTAGTGTCGAGTAGTTATGTTTAATGATGTCTCTCAACGTGGTTGATATCTTTATACCTAGGTACGTGATATGTGTCTGCCTCCAATCGAAGGAAAATCTGTCTTTCAGTGTTTGGACAGTGGTTTGTGGAAGTCTCAGCGGTAAGGCCTGTGTCTTCATTTGATTTAACTTATAATAAGAAATGGCGCTGTATTCTTGTAGTGTACTCATAAGATGAGGTAGGGAATGGGTCGGGTTTGACATGGTAATGAGAACGTCATCTGCAAACATAGAGAGTTTGCATTCCGAGTTGGAAATGGTTATCCCTGTTATGTCATTGTTCTTCCGTATCCTATCTGCTAAGGGTTCCAAGGATAAAACAAATAAAAGGGGCGATAACGGACAGCCTTGACGCGTGCCATTTGTTATCAAAAAGGGTTGTGATAGAAAACCCGCATTAGCTACCTTGGCTGATGGTTTGCCATAGAGGGCCAGAATCCCTTTAATAAATGGGTCAGGGAAGCCGATTTTTATCAGAACTTGTTCCATGTATAGCCAATTCAACCTGTCGAAGGCTTTCTCCGCGTCCAGCGCTAAGAGAAGGCCTTCCATGTGAGATGATTCCATATGGGCTATTATATTAAGAATTTTCCTCGTATTGTCTGATCCTTGTCTAGATGTCACGAACCCTGATTGATCATTATGAGTAATTCGAGTTAGAATGTTTTTCAATCTATCAGCTAGGATCTTAGCATAGAGTTTGGTGTCACAATTTAGAAGTGATATAGGTCTAAAGTTTTGGCACAACGTTGCCGGCTTGCCAGGTTTTGGTAAAGTAGACACATGCGCTTGTAACATATCGGGTGGCATATCCCCTTTAGTAAAACAGTGATTAAGAAATGCCGTCAGAGAGGGAGCTAGGGTAGTAAAAAATGTCTGATAATAAATATTAGAGAGTCCATCTGGACCCCGGGCTTTATGTTGGGGTAATTGTCTGATAATTTGCCCTAATTCTTGTTCAGAGATTGGTTGGATGAGTAAATCAATTTCAGATTGTTTCAGAGTGGGCAGATCAACCGTATTTAAAAAAGATTGTATTTGGGAAAGGGATGGAGTATGTGTGGTAGTATCCTCCTTGAGGTTGTACAGAGTACTATAATAGCGTGCAAACTCGTCCACAATGTCCTGTGGATTCATTAATTTTTTGTGCGTTGAGGAATAAATCCAGGCCACCCTAGAGTTGGCCATTGTAGCTTTTAATTTGGCCGCTAATACAGAGCCCGCCTTGTTCCCATGTGCAAAAAATTTATGTTTATAGCGTTGGAGAATAAAATTTGCTTTGTCTATATCTATTTCGTTCAATTTAGTTTGGAGGCGTCTAAGTGTCTCACTACGTGTTATAGAAGGGCTTATCTTGTTAGCGTGTGTAAGAGCCGCAATTTCATTGATAAGGGTGGAGTATTCTTTTTCCCTTTGTCTTTTGGCTCGGCTAGCATGTTTGATGAAAGATCCTCTAATCACGGCTTTGTGAGCCTGCCAAATCGATTCTATAGTAGTGTCTTGGGTGGTATTGAGTTCAAAATAAGTCTTAAGGTCTTCTGCAATTTGGTGTCTGATAAGGGGGTCTTTCAGTAAGATTTCGTTGAGACGCCAGGTTCCGCGTCCCTTAGAGGGAAAGTGTTCCTGCAGTGAGATAGTGATGGGCGCGTGGTCCGACCACGTAATAATCCCTATATTTACAGCACGTACTTTTGGAATCGTGGAGGAATGCACTAAAAATCTGTCTATGCGCGAATATGAATTGTGTATTTGTGAATAAAATGTGTAATCTTTGTCTGAAGGGTGGAGTACCCTCCAGGCATCTAAAAGCTCCGATGAATGAATTGCTTTCCTGAGATTTGACGCCACAATCGAACGTTTGCGGGCCGTGGCCTGTGTTACAGTAGTGGCTGAAGTCGTATCCATTATATCATCTAATACAAAGTTTGTATCCCCTCCTATAACTAATGTTCCAAATGAGTGCGTGTGTGTCAATGCAAGTATTTTGTTAGCAAACTGCAGTTGATTGTCATGGGGGCCATAAATATTCAGCAGTGTGTAGGGCTCATTGTTTAAAAAACATTGCAACAATAAAAATCTACCCTCTTTATCAATAACTTTATGGTGAAACGAGAACACCACATCTTTACTTATCAAGATTGAGACTCCTCTCTTTTTCTTTATATATCCCACATGGAAACCAATCGGGAACTGTTTAGAAGAGAACTTGGGCATGTTAAACTTCAGAAAGTGGGTCTCTTGAAAGAACGCTACATTTATTTGAAGTTTTGTGGCTTCTGTTAGGGCTAATCTCCTCTTATGCGGAGAGTTTAAACCCTTAGTATTAAGGGAGAGTATATTTAAAGGCATCAGAAAAATAAAAAAAAGTTTCCAATAGTAATTGGAATGTATTCAACCTGGGAATAATCCCGGGTGAAGTCTGTCTTCTCAGCACACCTATATTAGCGATCATAAAAGTGTAGAGAGGAGTTTCGTCTGTACAAAAAACATAAATGCTACCAATATAACAGTAATAGTAAATTAATACCTTGCCCTTGTCCTGTTTGTTGTATCGTGAGTCATCCTGTGACCACTTACGTTTGAGGGGGCTTGTGAAAGGAAGATTAAACCACTGTATATGCCATAATACATTATTGATCCAGACACGTCTGCATTGAGACTTTATGACCTTTAGGTCTGTGTATTAATTTAGGGGCCATAATGGAGAGGGGGAAGGGTGGAGAAACGGAGGGAGAGGAAGGAACTTAAAGTGCCAGATGGCAACTATATACAACAAGACACTCCAGGACTTACCGTCCAGTGTCTGAATAAGAAGTATCGGCCACATGTAGCCAAATCGGGGGAGGGTGAGTTCAAAATATAGGTAGGGACTAATATCAGTAATGCGTCAGTATTGCCTTAAGTCCTCACCAGTGGTGAGCTAAGCCAGTAATTAGTAATTTTATCGGCAGAGACGTGCCGATGCATAACAGTATAGTAGCCAAACGGGCTATAATACAACATAATTATAACCAGTCATTATGTACGAATATACATTAGTAACCTCACGTGATGTCAGGTCAAGTCGGCTCTGAAAAGCAAGGTAACCGCGGGTCAATCGACCCTATTCGTAGTGGTCCTTCATTTAGGCCTTGGAACTTGTATCCAGTCCTTCGAGATTTTTGCCGGTGATTTGCGGTGGTCAATTGGGCGATCTTCTCCAGTACGCTGATCAAACGGGATTTTCCATTCCGTCAAGAGATGAATTCCTTCAGCCTCGGTTTTTATCTGGTGTTCGATGCCGTTCCTCTTCACTATTAAGCGAGTAGGATATCCCCATTTGTAGAGGACAGTTGCTTGGCGTAGTGCTTTAGTGATGGTTAAGAGCGATTTCCGTTTTGCAAGTGTAGCCGCGGACAAGTCAGTAAAAAGCTGGATCCCAGTGTATTCCGCTGGTATGTCCGTGGCATCCCTGATTTTGCGCATGATCACTTCTTTTG
The DNA here is from genome assembly GCF_036172605.1 of Pelobates fuscus. Taxonomy (NCBI): domain Eukaryota; kingdom Metazoa; phylum Chordata; class Amphibia; order Anura; family Pelobatidae; genus Pelobates; species Pelobates fuscus. The sequence goes on from NC_086322.1 coordinate 214,624,691, forward strand.
TGGTAAAATAGTGTATTCGGACAATAACATCACGCGGTACAGTATTCGCCAGAAATCGTGGCTTTGGTAGTCGGTGGATGCGATCGATGCACAAATCACGATCTTCAAGTTGCGGGCATAGAGTTTTAAAGAAAGTCTGAGTGTAGGCCTTGAGTTCCATCGCTGTAACAGTTTCAGGGATGCCGCGCAGGCGGATATTGTTGCGCCTGTCGCGGTCCTCCTGGTCAGCCACCTTAGCAGTTAGGTAATTCACTTTTTCTTCAAGAGATTCATAGGTGTCTGCTAAATTATTGTGAGCTTCTATGATTTCATCCGCTTTATCTTCTAATTTAGCGGTGCGCTCACCGATTTCTTTAATGTCATTCCTGACATCCCGAGCTAATTTAGCGAATTCAGCTTGGAGAGTATGCTGCATATCTTTGAGCATCTTGTATAGTGCGTTCTCTGATGCAGGATTTAGATTGTCTAAGGAGACAGAGGTGTTATCGCTTCTGTCTGAGCACGCAGCAGGAGATGAAGGGCCATCGGCGCCATCTTGTGGGATTCGCCGCGGCGATGTTAAGGCCGCAACTTGCAACGCTGGCTGGCGCAGTTTTGCTTTTTTTGTGGATCTTTGGGACATGGCTATCTCAGGTAGGTATCCGGTAATCACCTTAAGTGGTTTCGAGTTCCTACTGCTCTGCTAATTGCTGTTTTTACTTCACCCTCGACGGAGCTGGTCACTCACACATCCACTCTCCCGAGTAGCCAGGCCACGCCCCCCAACATTTATTTTTTTTTTAAATGCAAGCTTATCTATTGTGACACCAGATATGAGTGGTGGCACTGGGCAAGTGGGCACAGTATCCACTGTGAGCCTGAGACAGAAGATGGCAGACAACTAACTGCTATTCAATCTATTACAGTGAAAAAACATTTTTTGTTTTTAAATGCAAGCTTAAGCTATTGTGACACCAGATATGAGTGGTGGCACTGGGCAAATGGGCACAGTATCCACTGTGAGCCTGACACAGAAGCTGGCAGGCAGGCAACTGCAATTACATTACACAGAAAAAAAAACTGATGTTCTAGCCCTAAAAATGGCTTTTTGGGGTGCTGTCCTTACAGCAGAGATCAAATGAGTACTTCAGGACTGTAGTGGACACTGAATACCCTAGCCTAGCTATCAATTTCCCTATCAAATGAGCAGCAGCTACACTTTCCCTCCTCTATCTAAGAATGCAGCTTCAGAATGAATCTAAAATGGATGCTGTACAGGAGGTAGGAGGGTCTGGAAGGGTGGGTCTGCTGCTAATTTGCTGGAATGTGTCTGCTGACCATGAGGCACAGGGTAAAAGTTTACTCAATGATGACGAATAGGGGCGGATCGAACCGCGCATGTGTTCCGTTCTACGGTAATTATGGATTTTTATTTCCCCTTTTTTGGGGCTGAAAAAAGGCTTAAGAAAAAAAGAAGACCTCTAATGGCAAGTATGAGTTTTTTTATTTACATGTATTTAGATATTTGTCACCCCTTGCTATTTTTAGGGTAAGGTGGGGTAGGTAGGGTTTTATTTTATTGGGGACAGGGGGGAGGGGGGTGACTAGTGGCTTGGGAACTTCTAGTCACCTGTGGGGGGGTATTGTTTTACTTTGGTGACGGGTGTGGACTGGGGGGGGACCTATTTTCCCCCTCTCCTTCATCACTGAGGGCCCCACCTGCCTCTCATGGGTGTGGGCCGGGTGGGAGGAGAATAAGTTCCCCCCCCCCTTTGTTACTTTTGGCTCACACCCGCCGCTCATGGGTGGGGCCCGGGGAGGGGGGGGGGAGGCAGTAGGGTATAACATGGGTACATGTACTATAGAATGAGCACAATCAATAAGAATAAATACTTTATTCTGTAAACCAAAGTGACATTACAGGTGCCCAGCGCTGGTCTTAAAGGACCGCGGCACCTGACCAGGTACCTGTAATGTCGGCCGGCTGGGAGGAAGTGACATATATGTGTCAGTGTCTATATCAATTTGTGTGCATGTGTCGGTGTATTTATATGCATCTGTGTATTAATGTGCATGAATATCTGTGTATGTATGTATGTATGTGGTAGTGTATGTGCATACATCCAAGCAGTCAAACACCAGCACAACATACAAGCACCCTCCTGCAATCTAACACAAATATTACGTACAAACACACCTCTGCATTCAAACTCAAAAATGTATACAAACACACACCGGTATTAAAACACAATAACTATATATAAGCAACTCTTCAAACACCAACACTGTACATTACACTATAGCACCAGCACATGCCGCAGCGCTGTACAGATATACAGCCTAGAAATTTGGACTTGGGGTGCCTTGGAAAAATATTGAAATATTAAGGACGCCTTGAACCTAAAAAGTCTGGGAACTACTGCTCTAGTCTACTGTATCTCCCATTACCTGTAACGTCCACTGCTTGTTTTTCCCAACATTGCCAAAGTAAAAGTAAACACCTGTGAACATATGGACAGTGGTGTATCCTGGTTTTGTGCTGCCCTAGGCAGGACAAAACTCAGGCGCCCCCCCTCCCCCCGCGCCACCCCCACCCAACCTTTCCCCCGCCCCGCATTCTAAATACACACACATTCACTGACAGATACGCATACACTAGCTAACAGAAACACACACATACTAACAGACTCACTCACACTCAGTAACAGACAAACACACTCACTAGCAGACACACACACTCACTAACATACACACACTCACAGGCAAACACACACTAACAGACACACACACACTAACAGACACAAACACTAACAGACACACACACTGGCACACACACTAACAGACACACACACTATCAGACACAAACACTAACAGACACACACACTGACACACACACTAACAGACACACACACACACACTAACAGACACAAACACTAACAGACACAAACACTAACAGACACACACACTGACACACACACACTAACAGACACACACACTAACAGACACAGACACACACTCACCCACATTAACACATTTTTTTTAAATTTATTTTTAACACATTTTTTTAAATTTATTTTTAACACATTTTTTTTATTTATAACACTTTTTTTTAATTTATTTTTAACACATTTTTAACACATTTTTTCATTTATTTTTAACACATTTTTTTTTACATTTATTTTTAACACTTTTTTTTTTTATTTAACACCCCCCCCCCCCCAGCCTCCTTACCTTTGGGAATGCTGGGGAGGGGGGGGTCTCTTCCTCCCTGGTGGTCCAGTGGCCCAGTGGCTGCTGGGCGATCGGGCGGCACTGCCTGGCGGGCGGCCGGCCGGCCGGCTGGCGAGGGAGCACTTCCCCTGAGCTGTCTGCTCAGCTCCCTCGCGCGCCTCAGAGTGAGGCTGGGAGCCGGAATATGATGTCATATTCCGGCTCCGCCTCCCAGCCTCACTCTGCGGCTGGCGAGGGAGCTGAGCAGACAGCTCAGGGGAAGTGCTCCCTCGCCAGCCGGCCGCCCGCCCGCCCGCCAGGCAGTGCCGCCCGATCGCCCAGCAGCCCATCCGGCATGTCTGTTAGCCGCAAGGCTAACAAGACATTTGCCTTGGGCATTTGGGGGGCGGCTTTTTTTGCCGCCCCCTGGAAAATGCCGCCCAAGGCAAATGCCTTGTTTGCCTCGCGGCTAATACGCCCCTGCATATGGACATGGGAAGAAGGCACCCTGCATTTATTCCCAATAACAAATCCCTGTATTTGAATGCAAAGCTGTACATATACTCATTTGTGGTGGCAAGTAACTTCTAGGCAGCAAGTGGGTATCACCATCTGTATGTATCAGAATATGGATATCATAGTGTACATCTATGGGAGTGTGTTGGTGTGGCCATATGTATGTGTAAGTGTATAGTGATGTGTGTATGTATGAGATATGACTAGGATAAGACCAGAGTAGTTTGTATTAAGGGACTGCTATAGAAATTTTGGGTAGTGCCAAATTTGCAGTGGAGAAGGTTTACACTTAATTAATTCTTATAATGTATAATTATATAAGGGGCTTCAGTAGATATATACATTGTGGTAGGACATGTGTCATACTAAGACAGCATATATGACACAGTCTCTACCGCAGCATAACTAAGGGACTGATTTAAAGAAGTCATTTCTGCAAAATTTTAGCAGTTGCTGTCTACTGTTACCGAAAGCCAGTTACTACGTGGCTACTAAGGGGATAATGGCTCTCATTATTGTCTAAGGGAGTTGCTCTGTAACACCAGTCTCTGACCTAGTGCAAAGAAGTTAAAGGAACACTCGTGGGTCAGGAACACAAACATGTATTCCATCTAGATGGCTTGTCCCCCCTTCGCCTCCATAGAAAAAGTTTAAATTTTGTGATGGCCCCACCCCCGCTCCACCTCTGGCTGACATCAGAATATCTGATCTCAGCCAAACCAATGATATCCCATAGTGAAATGCCGTCCTGGCAAATCAGCATCTCCTCATAGAAATGCATTGAATTAATGCATCTCTATAAGGACATTTCGGTGTTTCCATGCAGATCGTGGAGACACTGAATGACAGTACTGAACAACTGAGTTATTGGCCACTGGAGGTGTCACTAGGCTTTAATGTAAACACTGCTTTTTCTCGGAAGCAAAACAAATGTATTTTGTTTGTTTGTTATAAAAACGTATTAAACATTATATCTCACCTTCCTTTTTACCTTTGACCCGGGAGGAGGAACATTGCTTCCATACCCTTGTGGTCCTAGTGGTGACTGAATTGTAGCCTGCTGCTCCTGGGACTAGAGATCACTCTTGGAAGATCTGTTCGGAGCGTTTCCACGGTTAGTGCAGCAACACTCCGATCTGGCAAAATGTACCTGGCGGATCTGCCAGCTAGAGCCCCCGTGTCTTATCCTTCCACTGCAAACACTCGCAGTAAAGTGCCTTTGAGCCAGTGAGGGAAATCTCTGATCTCAACACAGACCCGTCATGGCATACTGCAGCGCTGGCTCTTGGATAGTGTTGGCTGTGCAGGGGCCAGCAGGGGAGATCATCTAATCTTCCTGCCGGCCTCGGCCCATGGCCATTGTGCCAACTGGGCATTTGCCCAGTTTGCCGGATTGCCAGTCCGGGCCTGTACATTTCCATAAATTAAAAAATAATCCAGATACAGGTACAGGTATTTAGGATATGAAATATTTATTTAATTGAGCAAGTAAAATATTTTTTGTAATAGAGCTTGTGGGGATATTTATGGGATGATAATATTAAACAGTCGAGAATTGCCCAATATTTCAATTCTCTTAGATATTAGAGATCGTTATCATGTAAGTGAAATGTATTCCATACAAATAAAATCACAATTTGTTATAAAAATAGATATAATTTATTGTGACAAATAATAATAATATTAGGCAGCATGCATGACAATAATCAGTGAATATTTAGTATAACATAAGAATGCAATACAATGGCAATGTTAAAACACGTTCCAATGGCAAACACATTACAAAGCTACAGCATCAACTGTCAAGACTTTAGATTTATGGGGGTAATTCACAGACAGAAAGTTAAACTCCAGCGAAAAGCCATAAAACCTTGGCTAACAGTTAACTGAGTATCCCTTTCAATGCTGGCTAGATCCATCCTCCTAGGCATATAATATCCTATTCTCGTGTAATTTTCAATTAAAATAACATTCAAACCAGCTCATTAATCATTTCCTGGAACCATCCAATAAGAATAATCTACCAGATTCTATAAGCCGAATTTTTATTTGCCTAAAAAGATATCTTCTCTTATTTAGAGCAAATCAATACACCTGGATAAAAACATCGGTCTGCTAACTTGTGATAATATCACATTAATATATAATTATTCTTAATTCCACCTGCAGAATGGAATGTTTATAACTATATATCTTTTAGTTAACTAAGATTTCTAAATATTGAAATCTGACCGTGATTTATCCAGTTATATATCATGCTATTAGATTTTTAATTAATTTAGATTAATTAAATAAAACCAGCATAATTACCAGTTAAGTAGATGTTCTCATCAGATGCTCTTAGGTAGTCCCAGGAACTTGAATGCGTGTATGATTGGTTGTATGGAGGTATGCAAGTAATAGTAAAAATAGTGTTGCTTAGAAAGTAAGAGTAAAATTCTAAGTGTCCAGGAGTGTTTCTTGAGTTGGGTCCAGGAGAGTTTAAATGTTAGTCCCAGAGTGAATATCTGTCATGGATCTCTCTGCATGTCCGAATCTGAAAGCCCAAACTCCAACTCTAACTCCAACTACTACTTCCAACTAACTAACTTCTCTCTACCCTTTGTCCTAACTTTTAAAGGGCCAGACTCTCTGTAAGTCATTAGTTGATAAGGCCAATAGGAAACTGAAGGTGTGGTCAACCTGCAGATTGCAATTTAGGTATTTGGTCCATAGAGGGCAGTCTCGCCTCACTAAACCTTCCTATCCAGTAAAGAGTTAACTTTTCCTGATGACGATTTTGATGTCTTTTGGCTTATCTATATGACTACCATAACTTAAATTTACTTGTCAGTTCAACGCGTTTCTTTGGATTTTCTCCAGACAATGCGTCGACAATTCCTGTTGTAATTTCTAAAATTGACAGTTGTAAACTAAAATTCACCCCTTAATTATAATGGGACCTTGTAAAATTTAGAAAGTAAAATTAATTACGTGTCTTCTCTGTCATTAGTGTCTGTGTTAAAAAATATTTCTCTTCCATTAACATTTAGACAGAGCATTCCATTCCCCTGCTTCATTGCTTATCACTTGGCTTGTTTATATAATGCATTCCTTAGCTCAGGCTCAGTGGTTAGTGTTACAGAAGGCAATTATGTGTCTTTGTTAGCCTAAAGATCCCAAATGGAGTCTGCTCTGTTCTGAGTGACTCAGGCAATATACACTTTTAATTCCTATCATAGCACAGAATGTCTGCCGATATAAATATCCTGACAAGCTGTCTAGGCATTGGTCGATGGTACCCATGAGCATTTTCACAGTCTTTCTCTAGGTCACACTCCTCAGCCAACACTCCATTTCTCCTTCTCACAAGTTTATGCAGGTTAATATGTATCCTTATCCGATAATTCCTAATAGATTCTCTTGAGTAGTCCAGAGTTCTGCATTATCATGTTTTGTGCCTGAATTCATGGGACTTGCTGTCCTGCACAGGGAAAGATATTTGTTATTTCTAAAAATGGGACAAAACATTATTCTATAGTTAGATTTTTTTTAAAACTCATTTATTTATAAATTCTAAAACGGTGATCAAGGTTGCTGTGCATTTTTCTCCTGAGTTAAAATTTCAAAATGTAGGTTAACAAGGGGAGGTGTGGAGAGTACCGTGTAAACAAAGGGTTTTCACTCCTATGTGGTAAAGAATGAAGTATTGAGACTGCAGGGAAATAATCTATACACTAAAAATGCTTAATTAAGCTAAAGTTGTTTTGCTGCTTAGAGTGTCGCTATAAGCACAATATAACAATATAATGTGACTAAATAGCCATATTTTAAATATAATGGAGGGGTGTTTTAATATTGCTTTAAAAGATTGTCTGTAAGGATGTTTGAAAGATTTTGTGTATGCGCTGAGACATATTGGTGTATTATGTATTAACTTTGGTCATTGCTGTCATTAGCATTACCACAATAATGAAAGTTTAGGTGTGCCCCAAAATAATGTTTTCTGTGTATACATTTAGAATTGAATACTATACATGCGCTAATTGAGAATGTTTTTTACAAGTGCTACAAAATCTTGTATTAGTTAATAAAGTGTATTTGTGAAAACACTTTATGTGCAAATTAAATTAAACCGTTAAAGACAGAGACAATTGTCCAAGTTCTGAACCAAAACAAAACCTGGAATTTGAGCTGTATGATTGTACAACTAAATGTTATCTCTTTTACATTAAAGGGACACTATAGTCACCAGCAGAGGCATAACTAGAAACCATGGGGCCCAGGTGCGAAAATTGCCCTGGGCCCCCCATACATCTCACCTTTCTAGCCCCTCCATGTGTCACAGTCACGCTCCTCGGCCCCTTCATCTGTCTCATTCACGCCACACAAGGTTAGTGTGGCATGGTTGAGGGGTTGAGTATGAAAGAATTGGAGCGGTTAATGAGATAGGGTTAATATGGCATGGGTGAGTGACAGGATCGGGGATGTTATTGTGAGTGTGGTAGGGTGAAGGGGGGTGACAGTAAAAACGCAAAATGGTTTAATTACCCTCATGTTTCCTAGCTTTTAGTAGCAGGAGAGCGACTTCCATGGGGTCCAGTGGCACAGGCTGAGGGGAGTCAGAGTTCCCACTCTAACTCCCTCCTCTCCTCCCGCGTGGTGCTCTGTGTAAACTGGGAGGAGTGACCGGAGCAGTTACTTCCTCCCAGGCTCTGACCTCATCACAGGGGGCCCGGTCCCGCTGTTAAAGGGCTGCTGCGCTGACCGGGCCCCCTGGAAATACTTTGCCATCGTGTGGCCCTAACAGCATGGGCCACCCGATGGACCCCTGAACGCTCGGCCCCGGCAGTTCTACCGCGCGGGCCGGGCCGGCAACACATTGCTGGAGGCCACCCCGGTCACTGCAGGGGGCCCGGACACCCTGTGGACCCCTGCGATCAGGGTGCTCGCCAGCTATGTGTTTTGCAGCCCCGACCTGCGGAATTGAACTGCCGGGGCCATGCATTTAGGGGTCCATCGGGTGGCCCATGCTGTTAGGGCCACCCAATGGCAAAGTATTTCCAAAGGGCCCGTTCAGCGCTACAACCCCTGCAACTGCAGAATTTCCTTCCGCCACTGGCCACCAGAACAACTACAGCTTATTGTATTGTTCTGGTGAGTATAATCATTGCCTTCAGGCTTTTTGTAGTAAACACTGTCTTTTTAGACAAAATGCAGTGTTTACATTACAGCCTAGGGATAACTCCATGGGCCACTCCTCAGATGGCTACAATAGGTGCTTCCTGGGGCAGTTGTGCAGCACTACCATTCGGTGTCTCCACCATTTCCATAGAGATACTGAACTTTCCTCATAGAGATGCATTGATTGAATTTATCTCTATGTGGAGATGCTGATTGGCCAGAGCTGTGTTTGACTTGTGCTGGCTCTGCCCCTGATCTGCCTCCTTGACAGTGTCAGCCAATCCTATGGGAAAGCATTATTATTGGTTCCTGGAATCACTTCTGATGATGTCAGCCAAGCAGGCAGAACAGGGGTAAAGTCATCAGCTGCAGACTTGAATACAAATAAGATTTTACTATATTTAGGAAGGCAAGGGGGGTGGAGGGGCAGGGGGTCTAGATGGTGGTTTTTATACTATAGCATCAGGAATACATATTTGTGTTCCTGACCCTATAGTGTTCCTTTAGGGCCTATTAGTTTGTTGGAATGTAGTGCCCTCTACAGATGAATCATGTACTATCCCTGCCCTTATTTGCACCTGTATAACAGGAGTGCATTTGCACCAATATATCAGTTTTCTGGTTATATATAGAAGGATCTCTAACCATGGATAGATACACATGAGAGAGCTCCAATGGGTGGAGCAAAAAATGTCATGGGTGATGTTGGCGATACCGGAACTAGGAAGGAGTGCACTGGGGAGACTCCAGGAATACACAAGAACTTTGAGAGAGCTGTATTTGCTGTAAAAATACTTTCAATATGATAAATCTCCCCTCCAAATATTTTTTTGTGAATCTGCAATGCACCAATATCCAGGGTCTAATCTGAGCCACTTTGTGAGTTGCTTTCATATGGAGATATGATAAGAGGATTAGTGTTTAAACTACAGTTTACTGGTTTGCACTACATATATGTGTTGTTCATGTTTTTAAAATTTTCTTAATTTAAGATCTGTGAGATTGTAACTCTATATTCACTTAGCTGATGTTATACCTGGATGTGGTTGGATTTCCAGATTTCTACTTCCTTCTGTCCTGGCTTGTTCTAGCCTGATGGCAGACTGGAAGAAATAAAAAAATAAAATGCTAAAATACTATAAAAGTCAAGTACAATAAAGGAAAGAAAGGTTCAGAAAAACAAAGGGACAGTCGACACAGTAAGAAACCATGCCGACTTAAATACAAATATGATTTTACTATATTTAGGGAGGCAAGGGGGCTACGGAGGGCTAGATGGTGGTTTTAACACTATAGGGTCAGGAATACATGTTTGTGTTCCTGACCCTATAGTGTTCCTTTAAGTTCACCCACACTTATAAATTATTTTGTTGAGGACAAATAGGAGTTTAATTTCACATCAAATATTTATATATGAAGCATAATTTAATATGAATAAAATATAAATAAGAATGAGAAATGAAGAAATTTTTGAATCATAATACTGTAAAGTTTTTCTGCCGTAAAATACATGTATTTGTTTTCTGTGATGTCCCCCATGTACAGGTGATGTACCCCATCATGGCATACCATTTTTAATGTAGACAGCCCGGGGTTTTCAAAAATGGGTGTGTCCATTCTTTTTTAGAAGCCATTTGGTCACAATACCTGACCAAATTTTGTGTTCATAATTTTGTTGTGTGAATTGTACACATACATTGTAATTCCACTGTTTAAATCATTATCCTTATATATTTTACTTCTAAAAACACTCATATTTGTTTCAGCAATGTTTCACGAGTAGAACAATACCCCCACATACAGATTTTTTGAAGTCACAGGACAAAATATAACATAAGTAAGGAATTTGCACAATTTTATGCCAAATGATACAACCTGCACAATGACTCCAAAACTCATTCCCCATCCCCCCAAGAAATCAGGTCATACCTAGACACTGTCCCACTGACCCGACTCATAACTGATCAACGTCACTCTCTCCTCCGACCATTCACCATACAGGAAATCAAAGACACCTTTAAAGCCCTGTATAAATAGTCCAAGTAAAAAAAGGGGAACAAAAGTCTTATCTGGAGCAGGTCCAGTAGGAGACGCAGAATCTGTAGATATTGGTCCGGAGCGGATATCCTCTTTCTCCTCTTTCTTAGGGATTCACTCGAATATAGGGAAAATAGAGAACAAAAAATGGTGCAATACGACTGAGAAAAGAGATACAACAGTCTAATGGCTGGTATAGAACTCACATGTGTAGGAGCTGTAACTCGCTCTAGTTTGAAAGGCGTGCAGCGGTACAATCCCCGCTTATGGGATATAGGGGAGATTCCTCCGTCAGTGATGTATTCAGGAATAAAATATAAGAGAAAGGAGACAACAAATAGTGCTCACTGGGTAAAATACACGGATAAAGTAGAAATAAAAATAATACTCACAAGAATGGAGCAGACCAACTGCTCCTTGATAATAGCGCTGGTGGTATTATCCCCACCTTGGGATTACTTGGGGTCCAGGATGGTGCCAGGTAAAAACAGGTAAAAAACAGTGTATTTAAAAAGATAGATGGTACCAATTAAAAAAGTAACCAAATAATCTTTAATATAATAAAATACACAATAAAATTCCACAACCGCGTTTCGCCAATACGGCTTTATCAATATGGAAAGAGAACCCTTATACCTGGCAAGAGAAAGTTTAAATAGCAATTCAAATAATTAAAATTGGCGCCAAAAATTAGGAATAGCCAATCAAAATTCAAGTAATGTGCAGAAATAATATAACATATTAAAATAAACTGATTGTATCCAACATACATTACAATAAGCTCTATGAGCCTTATAAACCATAGATACTAAAAAAACGAAGGTTAAATAGTTGTGAAAATAAATTTTATAATTTTTATAATTGCGGTCATGTGACCGGCAAGCGGCCGCAGGGGGTTCTGGGGCTTGTAGTGTATAGACGTCGGCAAGCACTGCGCAGCTGCCGACGTCTATGTGAGGAGGTTAGAGTTAGACGTCGGCTCGCATACAATTGCGGCCGGCGTCTGACGAATGGGAACACACAGTGGTGTGACGACGGCTCGCGTATAGCTGCGGCCGTCGTCATGGAGACCTGGATAAACAATGAAGCCGACGGCTAGCACAAAGCTGCAGCCGTCGTCAAGGGAACAGATTTAACGTCGGATCACAGGGAAATGTGATCGGCGAAGTGGAAAAAAGGCTATTTGTCTGATATACTGAAAAGTATCATCAGACTAAGCCTTATGCCAATGGACAGTAAAATGGATATAAAATAGTGTAAATAAATGTACCACATATCGAAATACAGTGAATAAATGCACCACATAAATGAACAATTAAATGAACAGTACAAAGTATTGGTGTAATCATACTGATAAAATATGATAAAAGCAATAATAGTAAAAGGCAGAATAAAAGGCATAGGATTACAGGAAATTAAATACATCGAAATCAACATTTAAACCATGAGGTGTAAGAGTTTGGAGTGTGTACACCCACTCCATTTCGTTTTTTCCTAGAATGTTTTTAATATTCCCACCCCTCCAGGGAATAGTAAATTTTTTTATTCCGATACACTTTAATAATCTTGGATCTCTATTATGTTTAATAAAATGTTTGGATACTGAATGGTTTAAGTATCCATTTTTAATGTTTCTGCAATGTTCGCTTAATCGCGTTTTTAGGCACCTTGTGGTCATTCCAACATATTGGAGGCCACAAGGGCACTTGAGCAGATAAATAAAATTTTTAGTTGAACAATTAATAAAATAATTAATTTTGTAAACATGATTTGTCATCTTAGAAGTAAAATGGGTAACTTTATTGGGAACTGTGGGGTCCGTGCTTCTACACACACTATACACATTTTACATTTGCAAAAACCTTTGATCTGTGGAAAGAAAGAGGGTGCATATGTTGCTTCTCTCGTAAAATTCTTAGTTCGTATTGATTTAAAGTTTGGAGCTCCCCTAAAAACTATATTAGGACGTTCTGGTATAATCTTTTGAAGAATGTCATCCTGTTTTAAAATATGCCAGTGTTTCTTAATGATTTTTTTTATATTATTACTTTTATTATTATAATTAAAAATAATAGGCAGAGGCATAGGATTATCTGTATTTTTTAAGTTATATTGTAAAAGTTCATTTCTATCTTTATTCTGGATATTTTCAATGGTATCCATAAGCTCTGTTTCAGAATAGTTTTTCTCAATGAATTTGTCTTTTAGAAGATTTGCTTGCATATTAAAATCGCTTATTTCAGAGCAGTTCCTTCGGAGTCTTAATATTTGGCTCTTGGGGGCACTATCGAGCCAGGGTTGGTAGTGGCAACTGGTTTTGTCTACAGCAGTGTTGACACAGACTTTTTTTAAAAATGTCTTCGTATGTATTTTACCATTTTTTATAAAAATATTCAGATCTAAAAAATTAATATGTTCCCTACTATACTCATAAGTTAAAATAATTCCTCTGTTATTAATATTAAGATTATCCATAAAAGAGTTAAGATCATCCTCAGAACCTTCCCAAATAAAAAAAGGTCATCAATATATCTAACAAAATTAGACCAGGTTCGCTCTCCAGGCATGATCACTAAAAATAGCTTCAGACTCCCAATTAGCCATAAATAAGTTAGCATATCTGGGAGCGAACCTAGTACCCATTGCATTCCCTCTTTTTTGTAAATAAAAGGAATTTAAAAACCAGAAGTAATTATTTTTTAAAATAATGTTAATACCTTCTAATATAAAATCGATTTGTATATCAGCAATTTTACCTTCTTTTGTTAAAATATCTTTGATAGCTTCACAACCTATCTCATGAGGTATAATGGTATACAATGACTGCACATCACATGTAACTAGTATAAAACTGGGTTTCCATATAAAATTATTTAAGAACTTTAAAAGAGCCATAGAGTCTTGAAGATAAGATCTCATAAGTTTGACGGATGGTTGTAAGAGGGTGTCTATATATTGTGAAAGATTGCATAGGAGGGAGCCTATGCCAGACACAATTGGTCTCCCTGGTGGGGAGGTTTCATTTTTATGAATTTTAGGAAGGAAGTATATAACAGGTATTACTAGGAATTTTTTGTTTAAAAAATTAAATTCGTGTTTATTTAAAATCCCTAAATTTAAGCCTTTGTTTAAAAATTGAGTTAAAATAATTTGTATTTGGGCAGTTGGATCTGACAAAAGTTTTTCATACACATTGGTATCATTTAATTGTCTGTGTGCCTCTTCAATATACATTTGACTGGATAATATGACAATCCCACCTCCTTTATCAGCTGGCTTAATTACGATATTTTTGTCTTCTTGAAGTTCCCTTATTGCCAGTTTTTCAGAATGGGTAAGGTTTTGAGGATCATATTTATTGTTCTTAATTTTTTCTAAGTCTTTTACCACTAATTTCTCAAACATAGTAAGGGGAGCAGATTTAAAATGGGCAGGATAAAAAGTGGATTTTTCTCTAAGTTGTGTGTTGATTATTGAATTGGGCTGTGGTAGTGTGGAAGGAGATGGAGTCGGATTTAAAATAGAATTCTCTTAATTTTTTTCTATAAAAAAAATCTTTTAAGGGTCGCTTTCCGGACAAATTTGTTAACGTCAAGAAAGGCTTCGAAAGGTTTAAAAGAATTGGTTGGGGCAAATTTAAAACCTTTAGTTAAAACTGATATCTGTGCACTAGTTAAATTTTTTTTGTGAGAGGTTAAAAATGCCAGTATTCGTATTTGTGTTGTCTTGGGTAATTATTGTCTTTCTAGTCTCTTTTTTGTTCACGCCTACCACTTCTTCTTCCTCTAAATTTAAAATCCTTTTTTGTGACCGTGAGGGGTATGGTGTCTGGGTTAGTGAAGTGGGGTGGGTTCTGATTTCTAAAAAATGATCTTCATTTTCAAATTCCGAATCCAATGATAATAATTGGTATCTGTTTTGGTGACTGGGGATCGTAGGTGATTTGTAATAATTTGAGTACTCTTTGTGATCATTAATATATCTAGATCTCTGTGGTTTCGGGGACAAGTATTTGTGTGAGGGTCCTGGTGTGTTGTGATATGTAGGTGATGGTGGGATTTTGTGGTGAGTCCGGTATGAGTTATTTCGATTTCTTTGAATAAATGGATGATATTGGTTAGTGTTGGGGTGATGGGATCTTTGCGGGGGACCACGGTAGTGGTTACTAGGTGCCTTGTGTGTGCGAATATTTTGTGGTGAATGTGAAAAAGGATCCAAACAGTATCCAAACAGTATCCAAACATTTTATTAAACATAATAGAGATCCAAGATTATTAAAGTGTATCGGAATAAAAAAATGTACTATTCCCTGGAGGGGTGGGAATATTAAAAACATTCTAGGAAAAACCGAAATGGAGTGGGTGTACACACTCCAAACTCTTACACCTCATGGTTTAAATGTTGATTTCGATGTATTTAATTTCCTGTAATCCTATGCCTTTTATTCTGCCTTTTACTATTATTGCTTTTATCATATTTTATCAGTATGATTACACCAATACTTTGTACTGTTCATTTAATTGTTCATTTATGTGGTGCATTTATTCACTGTATTTCGATATGTGGTACATTTATTTACACTATTTTATATCCATTTTACTGTCCATTGGCATAAGGCTTAGTCTGATGATACTTTTCAGTATATCAGACAAATAGCCTTTTTTCCACTTCGCCGATCACATTTCCCTGTGATCCGACGTTAAATCTGTTCCCTTGACGACGGCTGCAGCTTTGTGCTAGCCGTCGGCTTCATTGTTTATCCAGGTCTCCATGACGACGGCCGCAGCTATACGCAAGCCGTCGTCACACCACTGTGTGTTCCCATTCGTCAGACGCCGGCCGCAATTGTATGCGAGCCGACGTCTAACTCTAACCTCCTCACATAGACGTCGGCAGCTGCGCAGTGCTTGCCGACGTCTATACACTACAAGCCCCAGAACCCCCTGCGGCAGCTTGCCGGTCACATGACCGCAATTATAAAAATTATAAAATTTATTTTCACAACTATTTAACCTTCGTTTTTTTTTAGTATCTATGGTTTATAAGGCTCATAGAGCTTATTGTAATGTATGTTGGATACAATCAGTTTATTTTAATATGTTATATTATTTCTGCACATTACTTGAATTTTGATTGGCTATTCCTAATTTTTGGCGCCAATTTTAATTATTTGAATTGCTATTTAAACTCTCTTGCCAGGTATCAGGCAGTACAATTGCGGTACAATCCATAAGCGGGGATTGTACCGCTGCACGCCTTTCAAACTAGAGCGAGTTACAGCTCCTACACATGTGAGTTCTATACCAGCCTTTAGACTGTTGTCTCTTTTCTCAGTCGTATTGCACCATTTTTTGTTCTCTATTTTCCCTATATTCGAGTGAATCCCTAAGAAAGAGGAGAAAGAGGATATCCGCTCCGGACCAATATCTACAGATTCTGCGTCTCCTACTGGACCTGCTCCAGATAAGACTTTTGTTCCCCTTTTTTTACTTGGACTATTTATACATTGACTATTTGTGGCGCAGCCCTTCCCCTTATTTCCTGTATCCGCTATCTGTTTAAGGGTCTTTTGAGAGATTCCCTTATAGGGTTGCTGCCTTTGGGGTATTTAGCGCTTACTCTTATTTTCTGTTTTTACCTTTAAAGCCCTGCCATCTGGCAAATCCCTGGCAGGAGACGGCTTCACTAACCTATATTACAAAACGTTTGCAGATGCTTTAACCCCAACACTCCTTAAGGTATATCAAGAGACAGAAGATACGGGTCTTCTGCCTACTGACATGTTAATGGTCACAATAGTCACCATCCCAAAACCGGAAAAACCTATGGACGCATGTAAAAACTTTAGACCCATCTCCCTCCTCAACACCTATACCAAAATACTAGCCAACAGATTAACGTCTCTTCTCCCCTTCCTGGTCAAAGATGATCAGATGGGGTTTGTAGCTGGAAGGCAGGGGCTGGATAACACCAGGAAACTATCCCTGGTACTTAATAAGCTCAGGGATACAAGCCGGGAAGGTCTACTGCTAGCTCTAGATGCTTAAAATAGTTATTTTGCCTAAACTAATGTATTTGTTTTGTACTGCCCCGATTGCTGTCCCCCCCAGCCTACTTCAAATCGATCCAGAAAGACATAACCAAGTTTGTGTGGGCAGGACGGAGACCACGGGTGAACCTGAAAATACTGAAAGACCCCAAGCTCAGTGGCGGCCTGGCCCTTCTGGACCTCCAGATATACTTCCATGCCACTATTATAGCAACAAACGTACCACATCTGATGTCGGGTACTAGCCCTCGGGTAAATGAGTAAGATTGGACAATCGCCTCCTCTTCCCTCATTCACTCTCCACAATAATGTGGGTGCTAAAGCACCTACGCCCCCCCATTACCGGCAGATCTAAAGGAGGCTGCATTTTTCCTCCAAACCTGGGACAAACACAGAGATAGACTATGCAGGAAGAAGGGAATATCGTTGGCCACCCTGCTAGCGGCACTACCATACCTAATGCCTACCTTTAATGCGAGACCTTGGATAGACAGAGGGTTTACCCAGCTCTATTGTTTGTTTTCTTTACATACCCTTCAGGGGTTTGACATACTAATGACTAAATATAACCACCCAACTCCTCCTACTACTCATATGTCCAGTTACGCTCTTTCCTCACAAGATTCTACCCTAGAGCAGCTGAGTCACAATTAGGATTACGAAATGGGAAAACATGTGTATTAACCAGACCAAAATTCCAAAATGTAAACTGATCTCCATGTGTTATAGACGGTGTTCTCTACATATGCACTTTGCTAACGCCAACCCAGCAAGACAATGGGAAGCTGACCTGCAACGCAATTACACACAAACAGTGGGAGTATATCATAAACCTACCTAAGAAACTAACCAAATCAGCTGCACATATATTACAACAGTGCAAGACCTTTACTGGTGGTACATGGTGCCCACCCGCTTAAGCAAAATCTTCCCCAATACCCCTTCGGTGGGCTGGAGGTGCAAGGCAGCAGAGGTAACCGCACTACAGGTGTGGTGGTAGTGCCACGCCATAATACCCTTCTGGACAGGCATAAACGAGACTATTACCCAATTAACAGGGTACAAACTACCATGCATCCCCCACACATATCGTCTCTTGGATGTACCCACAGGTATACCAAATTAATAGGCCATATAGCACTTACCACACAAAGACTTAACGCTAGAGTGTCCAAATCTAAAATAGCACTGACAATCAAGGAAGTAATACTGGAATTAGATAGACAATGCTCATTTAAACGACACCTCATGATATTTGCCCCCACTAATACATATCTGAAATCCTGGCAAGTGTGGGACGCATGGAGATCGAGTACCTGTAAAGCTGTACAAAATCCAACCCCAACTCCAATCAGTTAGCATACTAAAGGTCCTTATAACTTTGCCTGACCTACCCAGGATATCAACCTGACTCAGGGACTCCAGTAATATTTCTGTACTGTATCATAGCTATGTGAATCAATATGTTGTGTCTTCAAACAAGTGTAATGTACGTTGACCTTGTGCACAAAGCATTGACTCTCCTCTTGCCTTCTGTATCCCCCGCCCCATCTTTAAAAAAACTTAAATAAACTTTTAAGTTGAAAAAAAAAAATTCCAATAAGTTGTTATAGGCTTCTATCCAGAGAAACCAAGGTCAGGAATCCAGAATAACCAAATTCACATACAGAGTCATTCAATTCAATAGGTTAGCTCTATATGGTAGACCAGTGATGGCGAACCTATGGCACGCGTGCCACAGGTGGCACGCCGGGCCCTCTCTGTGGGCACGCGGCCACAGGTCCGCCATCACTGCAGAGTAGGCACCTGCCTGCCCGAAACGGCAGGCGCCTACTCTGCTTCCGGTTCGGGAGGCAGGGGGAGGGATCTGTGATGCTGATCCCCTGTCCTCCCGCGCGATGCTGTGTGGAGCGTTGCCGAGCGTTACCATGGCAACGCTCCACACAGCATCGCGCGGGAGGACAGGGGATCAGCATCACAGATCCCTCCCCTGCCTCCCGAACCGGAAGCACTGCCTGCCACCACCGGACCACCAGGGATGACGGTACCGCCACCGGACCACCAGGGATGGCTGTCCCCCCCCCCCACTTCATTACAGGTAAGAAGGAGGGAGGGAGGGAGGGGGGGGATACTGACACACAGCACCCCTACCCCCCCAGAAGTACCCTTACACCCCCAGCACCACCCCTAGCCCCCACAGCACCCCCCCAGAAGTACCCTTACCCCCCACAGCACCACCCCACCCCCCCAGAAGTACCCTTACCCCCCCCAGCACCACCCCTATCTCCCCAGCACCACCCCTAGCCCCCACAGCACCCCCCAGAAGTACCCTTAGCCCCCACAGCACCACCCCGCCGCCCCAGAAGTACCCTTACCCCCCAGCACCACCCTATCTCCCCAGCACCACCCCTACCCCCCAGCAGTACCCCTACCCCCCCCAGCAGTACCCCTACCCCCCCCAGCAGTACCCCTACCCCCCCAGCAGTACCGCTACCATCCCAGCAGTACCCCTACCATCCCAGCAGTACCCCCCTACCCCCCCTCAGCAGTACCCCTACCCCCCCTCAGCAGTACCCCTGCCCCCCCTCAGCAGTACCCCTACCACCATCAGCAGTACCCCTACCACCATCAGCAGCACCCTACCCCCCCCAGAAGTACCCTTACCCCCACAGCACCACCCCTATCTCCCCAGCACTACCCCTACCCCCACAGCACCCCCCCCAGCAGCACCCTACCCCCCAGAAGTACCCTTACCCCCCACAGCACCACCCCTATCTCCCCAGCACCACCCCTACCCCCCACAGCACCACCCCACCCCCCCCCAGCAGCACCCTACCCCCCCAGAAGTACCCTTACCCCCACAGCACCACCCCTATCTCCCCAGCACTACCCCTACCCCCACAGCACCCCCCCCCAGCAGCACCCTACCCCCCAGAAGTACCCTTACCCCCCACAGCACCACCCCTATCTCCCCAGCACCACCCCTACCCCCCACAGCACCACCCCACCCCCCCCCCAGCAGCACCCTACCCCCCCAGAAGTACCCTTACCCCCACAGCACCACCCCTATCTCCCCAGCACTACCCCTACCCCCACAGCACCCCCCCAGCAGCACCCTACCCCCCAGAAGTACCCTTACCCCCCACAGCACCACCCCTATCTCCCCAGCACCACCCCTACCCCCCACAGCACCACCCCACCCCCCCCAGCAGCACCCTACCCCCCCAGAAGTACCCTTACCCCCCACAGCACCACCCCTATCTCCGCAGCACCCTACCCCCCCAGAAGTACCCCTACCACCCCAGCAGCACCCCTACCCCCACACACAGTACCCCTACCCACACACACAGTACCCCTACCCACACACACAGTACCCCTACCCACACACAGTACCCCTATCCCCCACGCAGTACCCCTATCCCCCACGCAGTACCCCTACCCCTCAGCAGTACCCCTATCCCCCCACGCAGTACCCCTATCCCCCACGCAGTACCCCTATCCCCCACGCAGTACCCCTATCCCCCACGCAGTACCCCTATCCCCCACGCAGTACCCCTATCCCCCACGCAGTACCCCTATCCCCCACGCAGTACCCCTACCCCCCCACGCAGTACCCCTACCCCCCCACACAGTACCCCTACCCCTCAGCAGTACCCCTACTTCCCAGCAGTACCCCAACCCCCCCCACAGCACCCCTACCCCCCACACACAGTATCCCTACCCCCCACAGCAGTACCCATACCCCGCCAGCAGTATCCCTACCCCCACACAGTACCCCTACCCCCCAGCAGTACCCCTACCCCCCACACAGCACAGCACCCCTCTTATACACACATACAGCACCCCTACCCCACGCACAGCACCCCTCTCACACACACACACAGCACCCCCCTCACACACAGCTCCCCCCTCACACACACACACAGCACCCCCTCACACACACACACACAGCACCCCCCCAAACACACACACAGCACCCCCCAAACACACACACAGCACCCCCCCCAAACACACACACAGCACCCCCCCAAACACACACACAGCACCCCCCCAAACACACACACAGCACCCCCCCAAACACACACACAGCACCCCCCCAAACACACACACAGCACCCCCCCAAACACACACACAGCACCCCCCCAAACACACACACAGCACCCCCCCAAACACACACACAGCAACCCCCCCACACACACAGCAACCCCCCCACACACACAGCCCCCCCACACACTTACACAGCACCCCCCACACACTTACACAGCACCCCCCACACACTTACACAGCACCCCCCACACACTTACACAGCACCCCCACACACTTACACAGCACCCCCCACACACTTACACAGCACCCCCCACACACTTACACAGCACCCCTCATACACTTACACAGCACCCCTCATACACTTACACAGCACCCCTCATACACTTACACAGCACCCCTCATACACTTACACAGCACCCCTCATACACACACACAGCACCCCTCATACACACACACAGCACCCCTCATACACACACACAGCACCCCTCACATACAACACACACCCCCCCCCCACACACACGCACCCCCCCTCCACACACACGCAATTGCCGTGTTGGCACTTTAAGGAAAAAAAAGTTGGCATGTATTGCGGTTTGGGCACTCGGGCTCAAAAAGGTTCGCCATCACTGTGGTAGACTCTGAAACAGTCTGTTATACAAAGGCCATGTAGAGATGTGCAGGAAGGGCATTAATAGCTAGAGACAAAGTCCTTTAATGTAGCATACGCAATACTTTATTTGGGTTGACTTTTTGCAGTTTTTTGGGGGGGAGGGAGCGGAAGTGCTTGCTACAAAGTCTCTGGACATCTTCTAATGCAAAAGTGGGAGGATTAGGGGGCTGAGTAAATACAATTTTGAAAAAAAGCTTTAATTTAAAACCAAGAAAAGGGTTTGGCCTCCCTGTGGCTGCTACTGGTTTATACAGCACATTTTTGCCATTTTTTTAATACCAGGATTTAGTCTTTCAAATAAGACTGTATACACCAATCAGTCAAATCTACTCCCCCATATATCCCCATATCCCGCCTCCAAAAAAAAAATGTAAAAAAAATAACACACCTGCACATTTTTTAAATGTTTCTGTTTTTTTGTTTTTTTTTCCATGTATTGCACAAATGTGTAAACTTTGAAAAACCCCTGTTAGCTCCTTCTACAAATCCCCTGTTCTGCCCCCTTTTTACAAACCCCTGCACTACCCTTCCACAAATCCCCTGCTCAGCCCCCCTTATAGAAGACCCCTGTCACACCATTACAGACAGATAGTCAAACGCACACAATCACATGCAGACATTCACAGGCAGACAGTTATACACACAGTCAGTTACAAGCAGACACTCACAGTTGTAGCCAGACAGTCACGCACACAGTTACAGGCAGACAGTCACATATACAGTCACACACACACACACACACGGTCACAGGCAGACAGTCACACACACATAGTTACAGTCACACACAGTTACAGGCAGCATCACACAGTCACAGGCAGACAGTCACACGTACACGGTTACAGGCAACATCACACAGTCACATACAGACAGTCACACACATAGTCACATGCAGATAGTGACACACATAGTCACATGCAGATAGTGACACACACCACTATAGGTAGACAGTTACACACACAGTCAATTACACAAAGTAGTAGCCAGACAGTTACACACACAGTTACAGTCAGACTGTGAGATATACAGTCACACACAGTGTCGCGGACCGCCACCCCCCCCCCCCTTCCCCTTAGAATGCCACTGATACTTGCTGTACTATACATAGCACTTTGATTTTTCTAGCACTTTTCATGGTTTGGGGGGGAAACATCTGCCCGTTTTACGTACTGTGCCACATGCTAGGCTAGGGTTTCAAATACTACAGTAATAATTATCAATCCCTAGATATTAGTATTTATTCATCAAGGGAAGAAGCAGATCCCACACAATCTAGCCATTTGTGCCCACAGAATCAAGGCATCCTGGTGGGTCAAGACGACTATATTTCCCTTAATAAATGCAAAATGCCCAGGTGTAACCAATAGTGGATTTGCTAAATTTGTAAAATGTAATCACATATGATGAGCACCTTGATAGGATACATTGATGAAATTCAATCGAAGATTGGTTTTTAAGCAGAAATTCATCTATGCGTATCTTTTGTTCTAGGATGTAATTTGGGGAAAATGTATTAGAAAGTTGTTTGATACGGGCCTGAATTTCGTGTAACCTGTCAAAGAATGGGTTATTTCTAGGGGGTCACAGTGCATTGTCTTTAAGAAGGAGGAACCTCATTTTTGTCATATTGATACATCTTTATAAGCAATAGATTGAGGCATTTTGTAAGTTGAGTTCATATGGAGATAGGATAAGGGGATTTCTGTTTATATTAGTTTACTGGTTTGCCCTATGTATATGTGTATTTCATGTTTCAATTTTTTTCTACATTTAAGATCTGTATGAGATTGTAACTATATATATATATATATATATATATATATATATATATATATGTTAGCTGATGGCGTACCTGGATGTGGCTGAATTTCCAGATTTCCACTTCCTTCTACTCTGGCGTGTTCGAACCTGATGTCAGACTGGAAGAAAAAAAAAAAAAAAGATACCATAAAAGTAAAGTACAATACAGGGGTAAAAAAAAAGCAGCAGGGTAAAGAAAAACAAAAAGGCCAGTAGACACGGTAAATAACATTATAAAAGAAAAGCCCCCATTGGAAAGAGAGGTCGATGTAGGAAATATACTCACTGAGTAATCATGAGGGTGGGATTCGATGACTTGTTGCAGCCAGGTTTTACAGGATGGTGGAATTGTGACAGTATCCTGGGAAACTTTATGCTATACTATGTAAATCTGCCTGATGGTCTAACAGTGACAGCTTAATTGACGTTTTTAGTAAAGATTTGTTGGTTTGCATTCTCCTCTCCAGATGTATCATGTACTGGTTCCTGTCCTTATTTGCACCTGTATAACAGAAAGAGTGTAATTGCATATATAATATATCAGTTTTCTGGTTATATATAGAAGGATCTCTGACGATGGATAGATACACCTGAGAGAGCTCCAATGGGTGGAGCAAAAATGTCATGGTGACGTCGGAGATACCGGAACTAGGAAGGAGTTCACTGGGGAGATGCTAGAAATACACAATAACTGTGAGAAATCTGTATTTGCAGTGAAACTACTTTCAATATGATAAAACTTGCATCCAAATGATCTTTTTCTATTCGGATTTGCAATGTACCAATATCCAAGGTCTAATCTGAGTCACTTTGTTTTGCATTCATATGAGGAAAGGGTAAGGGGATTATTGTTTATACTACAGTTTACTGGTTTGCATTCTGTATATGTGTTTTTCATGTTTTTTAAGTTTTCTACATTTAAGATATCTGTGAGATTGCAACTCTATATTCACTTAGCTGATGGCATACCTGGATGTGGTTACATTTCCAGTTGTTCACTTCCTTCTGTCCTGGCTTGTTCTAGCCTGATGGCAGACTGGAAAAAATAAAAAATAATTTGCTAAGAAACTATAAAAGTCATGTACAATAAAGGAAAAACACAGCAGCAGGGTAAAGAAAAAGAAAGGAACAGAAGACACGGTAAGTAAAATTATAATAGAAAAGTCATCAATGGACTGTCTCTTTAAACCACGAACACTCCAGAGATTTGCACTGCACCACTGTCCAGGGTCGTATCTGAGCTACTTTGTGAGTTGCTCAGATTTACTGGTTTGCACTATGTATATGTATTTCATGTTTTTAAGGCTTTCTTTATGGAAGATATCTGTGAGATTGTAACTCTATATAAATTTAGCTGAAAGCTTACCTGGATGTGGCTGAATTTTCATATAGCCACTTCCTATTTGCATTGGAGTGTTCTAACCTGATGGCAGGCTGAAAGAAATGGGAAAAAAGGGTAAGATACCATGCAGGCCAAATATAATACAGAAAAAAGTAGCAGGGTAAAGAAAAAAAAAGTACAATAGACATATAAGAAACTATTAGAAAAGAAAAGATGCCATTAGAAAGAGAGGTAGATGTAGGAAATATTCTTACTGAGTAGTCATGATGGTGGGATTCGATGATTGGTGGTAGACGGCCAGGGTTTGCAGGATGGTGGAATTTGACAGTATCCTGGGAAACTTTATGCTACACCATGTAGATCTGCCCGATGGTCTTAACATTCACCGCTCAATCGACAAGCGTTTTTAGTAAAGTGTCTGTTAGTTCGTTGACTTGCATTATCTTTTCCAGACGCATCATGTACTGGTTCCTGTCTTTGAGAAATTGAGGGATCCTCGGCTTACTAAGCACGGCGGTCTTTTTTAGACGGTTTATATCCTCGTAGGAAACCTTTCCCATTGCCATTAGCAGCTTGAAATCTATGGTATGTCTGCGTCTTAGGATTTGTAGAACACCTTCAAGGTACACCTGATCCTTATTACAACATCCTGGCTGTGATGTGTCTGTCAAGCCCCTCTTTGCTCGGACACAATAATACCATCTGGCTTCTGGGTCTCTGACAAATATTTTCAAATGCTCAAATAGTTCACTGAAGGACATTGAGCTTGCTTTGTAGATGGTATAGTACAGGAGGGCAACTCTGCACAAATCGGGATCAGGATGATATAAAAGGCTGTGGATGGTTGCCAGTCCTTCTTCAGTTGGATTTGCTGGTTCAAGACCATACTCTTCTCGACCTTTGCTGTTATTCCATGGCTGTTTACTGTTGTTGACTGTTCTAAAATAATGAGTTCCAATCTCATGTCTCAGTGTACCTTGAAGCCACTTTTCTCGTGCCATAGAGACATTTATTGTCATCGTTGGTTGCCTTTTCACAGTTCCCATAGAGGCTTGTGATATTACATCTCCAGTGAGATTAACAGCAATCTCCCCTTGACACCCTTCAGTCTCCATGTATTTGCGTACTTCCTGATAGATCTGCTTTGCTGGTAGAAGATTGCCTCCTGTAGCTTGTTCATAATTTTCATAATTGTTATATTTCTTGAGTGTGTTTTGTATGATATTAATGGCCACTTGAAGAAATCTGTTGGAGGCATGGCTGTGCTGGGCTAAGGCAGATGGCAGAGGAGTTTTATTATATTGAAACTGAGGGTTGTACATAAAGTTCGATTTGAAAAATGTATCCTTCTCTTTTTTCAAATTTAAAGGCTTCATTAATTTTGGATTACAATAATCCTTCCCTGGAGGTGTGGGGACCAGCAACACTTTATCTTCAGTCAAGCTGGGTTGAAAATGTTCCCTCTCAGAATCAAGTTTTGGTGTATTGGTGAGCACTTT
Organism: Pelobates fuscus; assembly: GCF_036172605.1. Taxonomy (NCBI): domain Eukaryota; kingdom Metazoa; phylum Chordata; class Amphibia; order Anura; family Pelobatidae; genus Pelobates; species Pelobates fuscus. The sequence goes on from NC_086322.1 coordinate 214,651,000, forward strand.
CTGTTTATTATTGACCGACGGTTTCTTTGAGCTGAAAATGCTGGTGTTCCCTTTGCTGGAGTTAGGACTCACAAGGTCCTTATAGGCAGGAAGTGGTGGTGTAGAGATCAGCGACATTTTACCTTGAGTCAAGCTGGGTAAGTCGTGTTTCTTCTCAGAATAGATTTTTGTCCTTTTTGTGAGCACTTTCTGTCTCTCAGAGTCCTTTGTGTTGGAGGTAGGACCTGAAAGGTTCATTTTGGCAGCAAGTGGCAGTTTGAAAGCCTGCAAGACTTTACCTTCAGTTGAGTTGGATAAGATGTATTTCCTCTCAGAATCGATTTTGGGTTTGTTTGTGAGCACTTTCTGGCTTACATTGACTGAAATAGTCCTCGAAGAGCTTATGCTGGGGTTCCTTGTTTTGGGGATAGGAACCGAGAGGTTAATTTTGGTATTAACAGGTCTGGTTGCCAGACGTATGCTACGCGCTGTCAGTGGGAAGTTAGGCTCCATTGTTTTACCTGATCAATTCCGCTTAACAAAAAACGTGAATTGCTCGGAGTGGAAACCCTTCTTCTTCTGTACAATATCAAGTTTTAGTGTCTGATACCTGCAATAACTCTGTCTCTCAGCAGACCTGCAGCAATTTCCTGCACACTAGGTCCAGAGCTTTCACAGTGACAGCACTAGTAGCTGAGTCCTGGTGCAGCTCTGATGTCATAGAATGTCACAGAGGAGGACAATCACTGCAGGGTTAAAGGCACCAAATATAACTTGATTTTACCCTTAAAGTTCAATTTAAATTCCAGGGTTGTTCATTAAAGTGAGAATTCAAAGTGAATTTCAAACTTTAGGCCATAGTAACTGAAATGGAATCGTAGCTCGAGTAAGATAATGTTTCCAGTTTGGCTATTTTGGCTTTCAATTTAAAATTCACTTTTAATTCTCACTTGAATTCTGTTTGTATTGGTATCCTAAATAACATTTTCTTACATTATCCCTTTAGATGACTGTGCCCCTTTCTATCTCCTTTAGATCTTTATGTTGTTTTTTTTGTGAATTTGCACACTGTGCTGTGATAGGCTGGAATGTTGCCGGCCAGGCAGATTGAGGTGTGTATGTGCATACAATATTACTACCGGTTAGAAAGTGCTTTGTCTCCATCTGCCAATTTATATGTGTTTGTTTTTAATAACAGGTTTAAATAGCTAGACAGTGATATATTCTTTAATTGGTGTGGTATCAATGGTTGATACCACACCAGTTGAAGAAGATATCACTGTTATTGTACTATATAAAAATAGCTCATTCAGTAGATAAAACCCAGCTGGTCTAATAGCTGGAGCTAACTGATACTAGCTAACACTGCACAAACTGTATCAACATATTGTTTTGATACTTCTATCAAATTGAGACTGCAACTATTTCATACATTGGTATTTTAATAGAATTGCATTAAGTTTTATTAAGTTATATACTGTCTTATAAATATTTTGTTGTACACATTTATGGAACACTGCTCTTACCCTTAAAGGTAGATATTATTCACTAGTCCTGGATACTCATTAGATTATAGCTAATACCTTACTCTCATTCTGCCTTTTGTTTTGTTTTTTAGTGGGAGCCCTGTCATTTCCAGTAGAGTAGTATCTCTAGCCATACTATCTACTCCTAATCTGAGACCTCTAATCTCAACCACAACTACATTATTTTTTTGATAGCTGTCACTATGGTCCCTGGTTGGATAACATCCCTAAGGGACAAATGATGAGGATCAGGAGGAATTGTACTAATACTGAATCATATGAGATTCAAGCGAATAAACCAGTTAGCGATTTCACAGCTAAACACTTCCCAAAAGCTATATTGGATAAGACATTTAAGTAGGTTAAAATATTAAATATGGAAGATCTCCTAAAAAACGGTAAAAGAAAAAACAACCAAACCAAGAATAAGACAAATGAAGTCCCATTAATGTTTAATTATTCAGATAGGAATAAAGAATTTAAGAGTATTATCAGCAAGTACTGGCTCATTCGGCTCTGCTGTGGACCACCATCTACCTGAGCCACGGTCCAGACAGGGAAAAAGCACTATGTACATCTCACACCCTTGGACGGCCATCATGCATCATGTCAGACAGCAACCTGGAAGAAGGCCTCGAGACCAGATCCTGATAGTCACCCAAGAAGGAACTCGTGCGACGAGAGCTCTGGACTGTATGGGAGCCTGGGGCTAGTGGGGTGAAGATAAGTGGGACATGAGTCATTACTTTCATTGTGGTAGCATCCACTTTATGAGAGGAGTAGGCTGAGCCCTTTAACTAATTTTATCATGTCAGTAGCCACAGCTCTTTATTTTACTGCAGGCAGTAATCCATGTTGCTTTCTCCGTTTGACCTTGTATACCAATCCCCCAATCAATTGTCACACAGTGGTACTACTCAGTTATTAGTTATTCACCATGTCCAGTAGTTGGACATTTCCACTTAACATTATCATTACATTATAAAATTGTGCTTCATCATCGGAAAAAAAACGTAATGCTCCCAGTAAAATGTCATGCAATCTGTTTATCTATGTCAAGTATTGTTGTTCTCATACATGCTGTTGTGGCTTCATGAGACTCTCTGTATTTTGATGGACAGCAAAAATAAAAAATAAACTTTAGTTTTCCTAGAAACGTAGGTTCATTAAAAAAAGTACAGTATAAAAAAAGCTGCCTGACACTGGACGTCCTCACGCTCATAGGGAATCAAAGTAAACAAAAGAGCAAATTTATTTTAAGGAGACGTGCATTTGCATATAACCAGTGTTTCAGTCCAACTACCTTGACATATTAACCCCTTTAAGACAGCAAGCGTACTATGCTGTTCTTGGGGACCCGGTCCTAAACGCCGGCAGGCAGCATAGTCCGTCCCCACCTTCCTATTCACTTACCTTCTCGCCGGCAGGGGATCGCGATGGTGGGACTTGCCTGGCATCCCAGGGAGTCCCAGTGCTGCTGATCTGGCCCTCCCGAGCCATGTGCTCATGATGAGGTTGCGATCACATAGACGAAATAGCCGTCTACAGCAGTGCCTGCAGGGGGCCTGTCTGGAATGACAGGCAGTCCCTCTGCTGCCTGTAGACAAGTTTATTAAAGTTTAAAAACTGTTTAAAAGTAAATTTTATATATATATATATATATATATATATATATATATATATATATAAGAGACCGTATGGTAGCCCAGGAATGAGAATTACCCTCATGATAGCATACCATTTACAAAAGTAGGCACCCCAAGGTATTGCAAATGGGGTATGTCCAGTCTTTTTTAGTAGCCACTTAGTCACAAATTTTAGGCCAAAATTAGCATTAACACTATCTGGTCACAAACGCTCTAGCTAATTACACCCTGTTCCAAATTATTATGCAGACTATATTTTCTCATTTACCTGAATAATTGATGTATATACATAGGTGTGCGCAGCCTATTGCATTAGGGTGTGCACCCTAAAGCACAAACACACGCTGCATGTGTATGTATGTATGTATGTATGTATGTATGTATATAGATATAGAGAGAGATAGAGAGAGATAGAGAGAGATAGAGAGAGAGAGAGAGAGATAGAGAGATAGAGATAGAGATAGAGATAGAGATAGAGAGTTCAAGTAGAAATTGTAGCCGTATTAGTCCAGTGATGTAGATGTAAAAAAAACAGATACAATTCGTATCTTGTAATACCTTTTTTATTGGACTAACAGAATTTTTTAGTGACAAGCTTTCGGGAGAACCTCCCTTTCTCAAGTCTGAAGCACTTGAGAAATGCTTCAGACTTGAGAAAGGGAGGTTCTCCCGAAAGCTAGTCACTAAAAAATTCTGTTAGTCCAATAAAAAAGGTATTACAAGATACGAATTTTATCTGTTTTTTACATTTATATATATATATACACATACATACATACACACACATACATATACTGCTGTTTGTGTGTGCGTGTGCTGTTAGTGCGCTGTGTGAGGGTGCTGTGTGTGTGTGGGTGCTGTTACTGTGATGTGTGTGTGAGGGTGTTGATAGTGTGCTGTGTGTGAGGGTGCTGGTAGTGTGCGATGGTGTTTGTGTATGTGTGTTAGGGTCCTGTTTGTGTGCGTGTGAGGGTGCTGTTTGTGTGATGTGTGTGAGGTTGCTGTTTGTGTTGTGTATTTGTGAGGGTGCTGTTAGTGTGCTGTGTGTGAGTGTGCTGTTTGTGTGAGGGTGCTGTTAGTGTGCTGTGTTTGTAAGGGTGCTGTGTGTGTGTGTGTTTGTAAGGGTGCTGTGTGTGTGTGTTTGTAAGGGTGCTGTGTGTGTGTTTGTGAGGGTGCTGTGTGTGTGTTTGTGAGGGTGCTGTGTGTGTGTTTGTGAGGGTGCTGTGTGTGTGTATTTGTGAGGGTGCTGTGTGTGTGTTTGTGAGGGTGCTGTGTGTGTGTTTGTGAGGGTGCTGTGTGTGTGTTTGTGAGGGTGCTGTGTGTGTGTTTGTGAGGGTGCTGTGTGTGTGTTTGTGAGGGTGCTGTGTGTGTGTTTGTGAGGGTGCTGTGTGTGTGTTTGTGAGGGTGCTGTGTGTGTGTGGGTGCTGTATGTGTGAGGGTACTGTGTGTGCGTGCTGTTTGTGTTAGGGTGCTGTATGTGTGTGTGTGCATGTTTGGAGGGATTGTGAAGGTGGGGGCAGATTAGTAAATAACACCCTCCCTTCTTACCTTATGCAGGGAGGGGGGATCCTTGCTGTCCAAGGGAGAGTGAACTCTAGCCTGCGGGGCTAGAGTTCACCCTCGCAAGATCTGAGCATTGTAGCAACGCAAGAGGAACCTGGCGGAGCTTCTGTCCTTACAGCAGAGATCAGATGAGTCCTTCAGGACTGTAGTGGACACTGAATACACTAGCCTAGCTATCGATTTCCCTATTAAATCAGCAGCAGCTACACTGTCCCTCCTCTCACTAAGAATGCAGCTTCCGAATGAATCTAAAATGGATGCTGTCCAGGAGGCGGGAGGGTCTGCTGCTGATTGGCTGGAATGTGTCTGCTGACTGTGAGGTACAGGGTCAAAGTTTACTCAATGATGACGAAAAGGGGGCGGACCGAACATTGCATATGTTCGCCCGCCGTGGCGAACAAGCTATTTGGGACATCTCTATTAACTATGCTTTCAGTTTGTTCATTTTAACCTAGAATTTCAGACTTGCTATAGTTATTCACTTTAGTGTGTAAACCTGTATATTTTTAGTGATTGTGGTTACAATGAGCAGTCACAGCCAGCACAGACCATCTAACAAATACAACCTTTTTTTCTCTAATAGGGTAATTCACTGAACACCAGATTAGTGTATGGATGTAGAAAATGAGCTGAAAATGGCCAAATTTAGAACAGAATAGCTGTTTACTAAAACCAAAACCGGTGAGAATTCTGACTGAATCTGTAGCAATCGACTTAATTGAAAATACCCTACCCAGGGACGTAACTAGAAACCTCAGGGCCCTGGGGCAAGAATCTGTTAACTTTTGTTAAGGGTCCCCCCATTGGCTACAGAGCAGAGGCTAATATGTAGATCTTCAGCTGTTGTGCAAAACCTATGATACGTTAACCCCTTAAGGACTGAGCCAAATGTACAAGTTGTGAACAAAACAAAACGTAAACAAAACCTGGCATTTGCGCTATATGTCTGTCCAACCGTAATTCACCTCTTTCATATTAAATGCACCCACCCTTATTATATATAATTTTATTAGAGGGAAACAGGGCTTTCATTTAATATCAAATATTTAGCTATGAAACATAATTTAATATGAAAAAAATGGGAGAAAATAAAAATTTTTATTTTTTAAGTTCTACATGACATTTTAACTGTCAATGTCATAATACTGTTTGCTTTTACTGCAAGAAAATACACATATTTGTATTCAGCAAAGTCTAACATGTAAAACAGTACCCCCTATGTACAGGTTTTATGGTGTTTTGGGAAGTTACAGGGTCAAATATAGCACGTTACATTTGAAATTGAAATTCACCAGATTGGTTACGTTGCCTTTGAGCCTGTATAGTAGCCCAGGAATTAAATTTCCACCCATAATGGCATACCATTTGCAATAGTATACAACCCAAGGTATTGCAAATGGGGTATGTCCAGTCTTTTTTAGTAGCCATTTGATCACAAACACTGGCCAAAGTTAGGGTTAAATATAGTGCTAGCAAATTAAAATGTCCAAGACACCATAAAACCTGTACATGGGGGGGTACTGTTGTACTCGGGAGACTTCGCTGAACACAAATATTTGTGTTTCAAAACAGTAAAAAGTATCACAGCAATAATATCGTCCGTGTAAGTGCTGTTTGTGCGTGAAAAATGCAAAAAACGTCACTTTTACTGGCGATATCATCGTTGTAATACATTTTACTGTTTTTAACCACTAATATTTGTGTTCAGCGAAGTCTCCCGTATTTACATATTTTCTTTATATTATATATAAATATATATATATATATATATATATATATATATATATATATATATAAAACAATAATGATATATATATATATATATATATATATATATAAATATATATATTTAATCAGTATCAGTCTACATGTAATTTGAAATTAAATATATATATATATATATATATATATATATATATATATATATATATATATATATATATATATATATATATATATGAATGAATGAAAAGAGATGCACTCACAGGTCTTGATAGATAAAAAAAATCGGTATTTTTATTCTCCAAACAGGATACACATTGTCCGATCGACGTTTCGACCCCTTAGGGTCATCCTGAGGAAGACCCTAAGGGGTCGAAACGTCGATCGGACAATGTGTATCCTGTTTGGAGAATAAAAATACCGATTTTTTTATCTATCAAGACCTGTGAGTGCATCTCTTTTCATTCATTCATATAACATAACGTGGGATAGCACCTAGGCATTTATATTTACCTATTGTTTATTTTGGAAAGGGTGAGTGCCAAGACACAGACTTTCTATATATATATATATATATATATATATATATATATATATATATATATATATATATATATTAATAGTAAAATACACCTAGACAGTGTGTGTGTGTGTGTGTGTGTGTGTGTGTATGTATGTATGTATGTATGTATGTATACACACACACACACTTAGATATATATATATATATATATATATATACATATATATATATATATATATATGATCTAAGTATATATGTAAAAGGCCATTAGGCCTGAATTTGTGGGAGGAGTAAGTCCCCTACTTAAACTCCCAGCCCCTACTCACCTCTGCTGTTCAGCTGATTGTCTTGTCCCCATAGCAACCAGCACTTCCTGTCCAGCTTCCCGCCAGAATTTTTTTCCTGTTTCCAGCAGTCAGACGTCCTGACCAGTCCTCTGTCCGTTTGAGGCCTTCCACTCGGTTCCCGGTCGAGGTACCCGGTTTCCGGTCACAAGACCGGCATGTTCACGTAAGTTAGGCGTAGGAAATAGCGCTCCGCTATTTCCCGCCGTTCGGGCCTAAAAACGTAGGGGTAGGCTCCCTCTATCATATTCGTACAAATACACGCTTTTTTAACCGATTTCAGCGTTCGCGCCAAACAGACGAACGCTCGGCACTTTATCACTGCTTTTACATATTCGTACGGAAACTACCGAATCTATTATGATTTATATACACAGTAATATTATTACTGGCATTCTCTTATTTCCGTTGGGTCACCCAGGACCAATCTATTTCGTACGATTAAAGCACAAACACCATGCTCTAAATCCATATTCAGCTAGTTCTTATTCAAATAGGCTACAGTATGCACTAAGTTCTATTTCACAAATTTTACTTTTCTTTACGTATATTCCCTATTCGGTCATATTGCTACTAATACCTTTGTCAGTTTGGGGATATAATTAGCTTGTTTAAAAATCTGCCTTGTGATTTTATTTCTATGTTAACCAGTTAATTTGTTTTACTACTTTTTAAAATATCCACGTCTATCATAAACGTACGGTTTCTATACACTGTGGCAGGATGGCCAGGCTCTTCACAATAAACTTCAAATGCAACAGTCAGGATATAATAGTACTGCAGTTTGTCACTTTCCACAATATATACAAGGTTGTGCTCTCCCACAAAATAAAACAAAAGAAAATAAATCCTACTCCAACTTGGAGACTTACTAAACAACAGTATTACTAACTATCCAACTGGCCAGCTAATCTGGTTCCCAGTTTTAAACAAATGAAATACAGCACTTTAAGCAGGTTTCACACAGTACCTTTGTCTCAGAGTCTCATGCTTAACTGCCTCCTCTCTCCCAGCTGTTAGACTCTCTGATGTTTTCAGAGGCTAACCTTTTAAAACCCTAGTGCTGGTTAATTACATTCACCTGGTATATAACATTCAAGGGGTGACTCCCACCAATTAACCCCATCATGCTGGGAATAGAGAGCACTCCAATCTATTACTAACATAGAAAGCCTCTCTGACCTTGCCACAACACATATTTACCTATTAAACACTTCATCTCTTTTTATCCATGGTATATACTGCCATACGTCACATACACTAATAAATACTGTTTATAAACACAATATCCGGCACATAAACGTCTGTACTATTCATTTTCCATATAATCACGCTGTCACATATTTTTGGCTTTACAGACTGCATCGGTTTCTCGCTTTTTCTGCGCTAAAGTTGTTTATTTCAAGGTCTTTTATTACAGGAACAGGTATTGTATTTTATCACTTTGCGTTATAAAGCCATAGGCCTAAAATGTTTACATATTGGGTTTTATTACTTACCTTCACATCTGTCGTTAACTATGGAATTTTTCTTCGGTTAACCCTTAGCTCCAGTATTATTCTTCCCCCGGTTCTACACAGTTAAATCATTTCGCATAACGTAATTTCTTTACGTCAAACCAAGGTATAGTTCACAATTCGTTTGTTACTACACCTCATATAAAACCTATCACGGTCTCAAGTTCATTACTACTTTTCCACAGGCTTACGCCCACGGTACGTTAATTCTTTACTATTATTTCTACTCAGACTTACGGTCATACAGCCATCAGGCTCCGGAAAACACCAAAACCTGACGCGGTACTCAGCCATACCTTCAGGTACTTACGTCTATACCCAAATACGTCCAATCGTCACCCCAAGGTCTCATCCAGCCTTCTCACAAATATCTATTTCAGCCCAGTCACACACTTAAACCTTCCAGATCCCTCAATGCAGGATCTCACGTTGCGCCCCTAACAAACAACCTACTCCCAATTCAAACCATACGCCACCACGATACGCATAAATACGTCAACATCCGTCTTAAATCCTCAGGACTCTTCCTCAAGGACAGCATAAGAAGAGACTTACCACACTTATTACCACCAGAAGGTTCCAGATACCATTCGCAAGAAGTCAAGGTTAGTATCTACACAACATTCCAGTCCTCTCACCTTATCCTTAAATATACAACCGAACTGGCTACAAGGTCTAGGCTAATGCCTTAGTGCACCTTATCAGAAAACCCGTCCCAGCGAGGCCTTCCATCCCCCCCACCTCAACACCGAGGTACGGCCCCACGCCCAAATCATGGTTACAAGCCTCACATGCCCTACTACAGGGCGCTAGTCAGGGCCTCACCTGTCACGGCCACACGTTTTGATTTCTCTCTACTGTCATCGAGAGGCCAACATCCCGCCACCACATCTGTGGCAACTACGTCATAAGCCAAATCATAGGTAGAGCCTCTCACCGCCACTTGGCATTAGCAGGGCCTCACCTATCCAAACATTCAACAGTTAAGTTTTTCGCTTTGGCATCTAGCATTACAGTCCAGTTCTTCCATATACACCACCCCACATACCCCGCCTACTTACCTTACGCCCCTTCTAATATATCTTTCGCATAATCATTCCTTTTAGAATGTCCCAAGAACCTATTCCAACCGAAGAATTGACAGAAGAAACTCCATTCACGCCTACCAGACCCAGGTCTCCAGGCGAATCACTCACTCTTTCAACCCCCACGTCCTTGAGAGCATGGACTATCCCCAAAATTACAGCCGAGCTTAGGCTCAGGGGAATCCCCTTTCCGGCCACAGCTAGGAAGGCTTAACTTTATAGGCTACTTACTCACCAAGCCCCCGAGCCCAGGCCAGGGACTAGCTCTCAAGGACAACCACCAAGCAACAGCACGGCCACCCAGGATACCCTGGCAGAGATCTTGGCCAATCTACAGACCCTCAATAGCAGGCTATCTAAGGTGGAAAGCGCCATCTCCTCCCCAGGTACCACCACGGTAGTCCCAGTCGCTATCACGGCTGTACCTGCTATACCAACATGCCCTCCTATACTCCCCCCTCCAGCACCGGGCACAGCCATTACACCATTTGAGTCACCAGCACACTCCGTCCCTGACTCTATCAGGAAAGATATCCTAGACGGGAAGGATGTGTGTCTGGTGTCCTTGCTCATAGCCTCACAGGATGTACTTGAGAACAAGGCATTCAATTACGGTGATATCTCTGTGGTGCTCAAGACAAGGGATCCCAGGCTTAATAAAAAATTGTCCATACCCCAGTTTGTGATAGCTTTCGGGATATACCGAGACGTCATTTGCACGGTGTATCCCCACAGGAGAGAAGAGTTAGACCTTTATCTGCACAAGGTGGTGGATCTAGACATCAAGTACGGGGGCTCCTCTTTCTATGACTACCACAAGTCAGTTTCAGCGAAGGCGGCGACCCATCTGAAGCAGTTCAATATTAAAATGAACTGGGGTCAGATGGACACAGAACTGTTCTGTCGCCACTTCGCTGGACTCAGGCCCCCAGCTTGTGCCATATGCAATTCGACATCCCACATGGCGGACTTATGTCTCGTCGAAGCAGATCCCACCACCTCCACTCCCACCCCTCATTCTACTTTCACACCTCACTCCACTTTCACCCCTCACAACAAGTCAGCGGGTGGTCTTCGGGATAAGCTAGGTAGGCCCATCTCCTTTTTAGGGAAGGCGCAGGTGTGCAATAATTTCAACGCAGGCTCCTGCAGTTTCAGCGCCTGTAGATTATTGCACATCTGCTCCATATGTTTCAGGGCACATACCAAGACCATGTGCCCAGCCAGGTTGTCACCAAACAAATGACTAACCGACATAAACATCGACAACCTGTTTTTTTACTTAAGGTCTCACCCTAGCAGGCATCTGGTGGATTATCTCACCACAGGGTTCACTAAAGGGTTTCTCACGGGTATTGTAGCCATTCCCCCAGGTACACTAGAATGCCCTAATCTCCAGTCAGCACGTTTAGACCCAGTCTCCATAGACACTCTCATTGCCTCTGAAATCACCAACAGTTTCATGATCGGCCCCTTCACCTCTTCACCATTCTCCTAACCCCATTGGTATTGCTATTCACAAATATTCTAATAAAAACTTCTAATTATTGATTTATCGGCACCGCACTCCTCTTTTGTTCCAAGCATAAACGCACTCATTCCAGCAGACGAATTCTCACTTCAGTACGTAACCATCGACGACACCATACAGTCCATCATATCATCTGGTAATCGACCCTGGCTTAGCAAACGGACATCACAAACGCGTTTAAATTACTACCCATGCACCCCTCACTCTGGCACTTACACGGTGTTAAATGGCGAGGGAAATATTACTTCTCTACACGACTCACTTTCGGTTCTCGAAGCAGCCCCAAACTGTTCGACATTTTCGCAGAGTCACTATGCTGGCTGCTTCTGAACGTCATCAGGTGTCACTCCGTTATCCACTACCTCGACGACTTTTTTTACTAATAGAGCCAGGGTCACCTTCACCCACAGCAATCAGAAGCACATCCCGGGTATTCACAACACGCCCGCTGACGCTCTTTCTCGTTCTCAATTCCAGGCATTCTCTCAGGCACTCCCAACGGCTCACCTACAGCCATCCAGGACACCACGGTTCCACGAACTAATCCTGGATTAAGCACACTCTTGAATCACGCTAGAGCACTCACTCACCAAGCATTATCACCCAACACTGCTATCACTTACAATAGGACAATTAATATATTTAACAAATTCACTGCAGAATTCGGTCTACAAGGTGACTTCTCTATTCAAACCATGCTGTCTTTTGCCTCTTTCTGCCACCTACACCTTAACCCCTTAAGGACACACGACGTGTGTGACACGTCATGATTCCCTTTTATTCCAGAAGTTTGGTCCTTAAGGGGTTAAACTATCTCACAATATAATTAAACTTTATCTCACGGGGGTTCAGCACCACAGCCTCACCTATTTTCCTAACAATACTCCTTTCCTGTCATCATACCCCATCAAAAAGGTCTTGAAAGGTATATCAAAGGTTTCACCTCCACTCACTACCACTAGATTACCTATAGATGGGCCTATCTTCAGGTCACTTAGCAATCTCCTTGACACAGCCCCATTCGACATCGGCACAAATACGGTGATCAAAGCTGCTATATATCTCGCTTTCTATGGTTTTCTCAGACCTAGAGAGTTCACCGTGGTTTGCCAAGGAGATATTACGCTAAGCCTTAAAATATCCCCCCTCACTAAGATAGAGGATCACTATCTGCTTTCGATCCCTACCACTAAAACCAACCGATCACTACACCCTACTATAATTCCTCTCTTCCCTACTGATAATGCCTGGTGTCCGGTAAAAGTACTAGACCACCTACGGTCAACTCTGCGCGGTCACCTACCGGACTCTCCGCTCTTAACACTACAAGGGCACCCGTTAACCACTGCAAAATTGATGGTACATATCAGAACTCTGTTATCTAAGCTCGGACACAACCCGGCTGCATTCTCCGGGCACTCCTTCCGTATAGGAGCCGCCTCCGCAGCCTCTAGCACTAACACACCGGTCCACATCATCAAGAGACTGGGACGATGGAAATCCTCCATATATAACGCATATATTCTACAGCCGGAGAAAGAACTTCGACATGCTTTCAGGAACTTGGTCTTGTAAAATGCAATAAAGTGTGTATTTCTCGAATTTATCTTTTGCCCTCTTTTATTTACAGGCCCACTTTTACGTTGGTTTCGGCACACCACAACCAACTTTGCTCACAGTTGCTATCCAGTAGGTATTTAAATTCCGAGCACAAATATATATTTACACTTATTTAATTTAATTTAATTTTATTTCCAGCCAGCAGGGGGATTACCTGTCATTACAGCTAACCCGGAGATGTGATTGTGAGGTCCTCGCAAGGACCTCACTCTCACATGGCCGGGGGGGGGGGGGCTGCAGAAGGTCGGATATGCTGCGGGGGGCTCCCTGGGAGTCCCCCCAACTGCGATTGCCAGTGTAGGATCGCCGGCGACCGGGTAAGTAAAAAAAAAAAAAAAATGGAGGGCGTACTTTTACGCGTTTAGAGACGCTTAGAATAGGGCGTAATAGTACGCCCTCCGGTTTTAAGGGGTTAATAGCTGTGTATCTGCTATTAACCTATTCGTGCAGGGCTCTATTTTTATGCAGTATATGTGAATGTAGGCATGTTTTTGTATGGAGTATACTTGTGTGAATATTTCTAAATTATATATATCAATGGGGATAGAAATTGTAAAAAATCCACGTTACCCAGTTGCCCAGGTACATGGTATATATGTGCTATAGATTATAATCAGAATAAACTCTGCATGGGATCATTAAAGGCTGTTACTCTGCTGGGTAAGCTTGGGCATGGGAGACGGTAAGGGTAAGTGCCAGAATAGGGCATCAGAATTAATGGTAGTAATAAATGGTTCATTGATCATGGCATGTACTCTTTTTGTGCCTACACACCAGATTGAACCTCACTCATTGCTGACCCTACCCTATTTCACATTGATACCCTAATTGCCAGTATTCTCATGGGATGCCCTGTTAATACAGTGCATGCAGTACACTGGACAATGTTATAGCTAGAATAGGTGATGCCTCACACAGGGGCATTTAGCAGCTGGTCACTTCTTATGCATGTACATCTCCAATGCTGATAACTCAGGATGGACTGCATTGCTCCAAACAAGGGGCACTTGACAAACTCCTTATTAATACACTTCACTAGGTCCTTTTTAACGACTTATAGTGAGGGACTTTACTCCTCCTTGTTACCTCATAGTGGCACTTTTGAAATTCATTTTTTAATATCCTACAGATGGACACTTCTCCATCTCTGTATTCATAGTAGATAGTGGAGTACTTGGCAGATCCCTTTAATACTTTATAGTGGGCCATTTGTCCCATTTCTTTCTTTATTAATGTTTTATAGTGGGGGCACATGTGTAGCTTCCTATTAAATCCTATAGTGAGGCATTTTTCTAGTTCTTTATCAATATCCTACAGTGGTGCACTTGACTTCTGTTTTTTCATTAATACCCTATAATACATATACATTTACCTACAGGAGACCCTTGTCCTTGTCACTGTTGTACCCAACAGCACTCCCCCCCTCCCCCCCCCCCCCCCCATATATTAGGCTAGTATTTACATTTTTACCTGGCGGCAGCTGGATGTTTAAGTCACACCCTTTCTGTGCTGGACAGGACAGGGGCACTCAGCCTACATAGCCCCTCTAGGGGGTTGGCTGGACAGGGGATCTCAGTAAAGATAGCCCCTGTAGGGAGGCCGGATGGGACAGGGGCACTCTGTATACGTAGCCCCAATAGGGGGGCCTGGCTGGACACAGGCACTAAATATATCAGCAGGGGTCGATGCAAAGCAGCCGGGCCCGTCACTCTAGGTTTGCGACCACGGTAGTTCCGCCACTGACCATACCTGATGCCCACAGATGGGGGCACAGAGGTGACTAGAGGGGACTAGATCGCCTTTAAAGGCCCCAATCCCATTGGATAGAGCCTTTCTAGGGACCGGGCAGCAATGACTGCCCAGTTGCTAGTTTTTACTGTTTATTAGATATGCTCCCATCTGCCACTTGGCACTTGGGGCCATAGGGAGGTTAAAAACTTCCCTTATGGTATTATGGCAGGTCATATTGACCCCCAATTTGCTTATTATTATACTTTTTTGATGGGACAGCTGGCTAACACGCGTTGGCCAGTTGCCACATGGCTAACCCTTGCAGTGAAGAGGATTTTGTTACTATTTGCCCACAGTGGGATGGATTTTTAAAATCCGGGTCCGGATTTGAAGCATTTGAGTCTGGATATCAGCCATCCAGTGACATTCAGTCCGGCTGAAATCTTAACCTAATTCAGCCTCATTTAGAGCCTGAGTTACAAAAATCCGGACATTGCTCATAAGAGTGAACAATGGTCATATTTTGCTGTCAGAATGGCCCTGAATGCAGCCATATGGTTTTCCCAATTTGGTACAGAGCCATTTGAACTTTAGCGAATAACCCTGTAAATGATTTATTAGTAACACTTATAATTCACTATTATACTGTACATTACAAATAACTAAAAATGTTTAAAAGGTGATGCTCAGAACACCTACATGTTTCGTTTTGTTAATATGTATGAAATTCCTTCAGGAAGAGAAGGTAGTCAAAACCAGAGGACATATAATATCTTTATGCATGTTTAATAAACCAGATATATAAATTGTGCTTACTTCAGCGTCTGCAAAAGGTAGAAATTGCATCCATTAATGTATCCATTTCTGTGTGTGGTTTTAAAAAGGTATTATTTTGGGGTAATTTCTGAACCACAGGAATATATCTGTGATATTAGTTTTACCCATATAATTGTACCATTTACCTATTGTATCTTCCCAAAGGAATAAACTGAACGTATCAGCTATCAATCCGAAAATTTTGTATCTCTAGCACTGTCAGAATTTGTTATTATCACATTAACAATATGATTTCATGTATAATAGTGTGTATTATTTTGTAAAGCATAAGTAAATTATTTTCGGTAACGCTTTTTTAGCCCATGGAACAGTTAAACTAAGGGAATGGACCTTGACATAGCTAGGAGGCAGGCATACAGGGGGAGAGGATTTGATTGGTTTGGAATAAGTAAGGTGGGGGGGGAGGGGCTACAGGAATAATAATAAGAGGCATTTTAGTGTAGGGGCCATTTTAACTAATCCGGACTTTCTTGTTGTTGTCCCATCCCCTTTTATGGGTTTTGTGTGGGTCTGTCACTTCTGTTCACTGCTAGTTTTGCAGTGGGGGATGTAGAAATATTGGGGGTAGGTAGAATTGCTAGTTGGGATCTTAGAAGTTCAGTACCAGTATTCATTTGGTTGGATTTGGTATTTGGTAGGTTGGAGCCCGATGGTGGCTTTCAACCTGGGTGTGTAGGGCTATCTTGGTATAAATCTGCTATATATGTTAATTCTGTTATATTATGTTGCCTGTTGTGGCTGTGTGTGTTGTATTATGTCATTATAATACTGTCATTGATTATGTCTGTTAATTTATGCTATGGGTCATTATCAATGGGTATAGTAATTTTGGAGGTTTGGATGCATTTAATGGGATATGTACAGAGTTAGGTCTGACAATGACCCATTGTGTTACTTATTGTCCTCATTAGTGTCCTTGTCTTTCTGGGAAGGGAGTAAGTTCATGTATAATTTATGGCATATGCCAAGAGAAGAATATGCGCATGTCATGACTTAGGCTTTATCTGTGGCCCTCAGACATCATTAAAATGATCTGTTAAAAAACACCGCTTATGACCAAAAGGTATACAGGTAATCAAGAGCTTGTGTGTATTCCTGAATCTTAACATCACATGCAAAAATGTACGCCAGTATGCTTTTAGGCCTTCAGATAGTGCCTGGTGTTAGCAGATAAGTCATACTTCTGACTAAAGGGATAAAAATGGCTGCCCCAACAGAGAGGAGCAGACCTGTTCTGGCAATAATCCTTCACATGTGTTTGCATGCAAGACAGGAGATGCACTAAAAAGAATGATTAAAACACACACACACACACATACACATATATATATATATATATATATATATATATATATATATATATATATATATATTTCATATAATCTATTCTTTTCAGTATGTATTTTTAAAAAATAACATAACAGTAACATGCACAACGTTGTTTCTCTCTCTTCATGCACATGCTCAGACCTTGGCTCTGTTTAGAGATTAAAGAAACACTAAACAGT
This sequence comes from Pelobates fuscus, assembly GCF_036172605.1. NCBI lineage: Eukaryota > Metazoa > Chordata > Amphibia > Anura > Pelobatidae > Pelobates > Pelobates fuscus. The sequence goes on from NC_086322.1 coordinate 214,668,132, forward strand.
CATGAACACAAATATGTATTCTTGACCCTATAGTGTTAAAAACACTATCTAGCCCCCCTCCTCACCTCTACCCTCCTGAATATAGTAAAATGTTACCTTTATTCCAGTCTGCCGGTGCTGTCTTTGCCCCTGACCTGCATCCATGGCTGACATCATCATGATCTCAGCCAATGACAATGCTTTCCTAAGAAAAGCATTGGATTGTCTGAGACTGTCAATTCTGATGATCTTAGCCAAGGAGGTGGGCTGGGGGCAGATCCAAATACTGCCTTGGCTAATCATCATCTCCTAACAGAGATGCTTGAATCAATGCATCTCTATGAGGAAAGTTAGGTGTCTCCATGCAGAAGGTGGAGACATGGAATGTCAGTGATGCACAATTGGCAGCACTGACCCAGGAAAAACCTCTAGTAGTGAGGAATGGCCAGTGGAGGTATCCCTAGGCTTTAATATTAAACACTGCCTTTTCTCTGAAAAGTCAGTGTTTGCCGCAAAAAGGCTCCAGGGACTGATTATACTCAGCAGAACAAATACAATAAGCTGTAGTTGTTCTGATTATATAGTGTCCCTTTAATGTAACACAGTTCACTAAACAATGTAACAGGATGTGAATAAATTACTAGTCAAGTGAAAACACTTCAAGCGTAAACAATTTGACACTCAAAATTGTGAACTACATCTCCCATAATGCTTATACAGCCATAATGCTGGGAGATGAAGTAAGACCATCTGGAGTGGTGAAGATCACCTACAGTTGGAGTTTTTTATCCTGAAAGAGCATTTATACTTCCATTGGGTACAGACAGATCCTGCCTACATCACAAATTACTCTTATCCCATAAACTACCTACAATGTGGTGGTTTACGCAGTGATTTGTTCAGTGTAGGCAACCTTATTCATTCCCAATGTTGTGCACTACATCTCCTATAATCCTCCTACAGCTATAATGATGAGAAATGTAGTAACATTCAGAGTGCTGAAGGTTGCCTACCCTGGACAATTCACACCGAAAACCATCACAGTGCAGGAAGTTCATAGTACACGCTAGCAGAATCATTAAACAGTGCACCAACGAAAACTTTAAAGGTAACTTTTAAATTGTTTTGCAATATTTTTAATCCATTCTCTTAATAATTAATTAAAAAAGGAGGTAATATCTACCCATCATTTCTCTTTAATGTCTGATATACGTAATTTTGAGCTGGTGGTATATCAGTACTGATTAAGCATGATACCTCTTGGGTATCTGGCACTAGCATGGTTGACTTCTTACATTTAACTGGATTGAGTTTGAGGCTGCAAGGCTTTTGAATTCAGTTTTATACCTCTGTCTTTTAATGTGTATGAGAGGAGCAGACCTGTTCTGGCATTAATCCTACACAGGTGTTTGCATGCTTCTTTCCTTCACAGTCAGTGTGTGTTTAAAGTGAGCATTATGCGAGCTTTGGAATGTTAAATACATAAAATATCAAGACTTTTATTTCAGTTTTATTGAGCTACAACAAGGCATAATCTGTCCCTTGACTTTCAGCAGTTTGGTTTAAGATATGTATTTTTTGCTTAAAGCATTTTCACATTTAAGCTTAAATAAAAAAAATACTTTTTTATCTTTTTAACATAAAGCAGCACTGTCACGTTTGAGTTTTAAATAAAGATAGAATCTTTATGAATAACTCACATAGAATTTATTTATCATTATTCATAAAACAGAATATGAACTACATTGCCTTAAACACCAGACAGTATTTGACAAAGAGTGGAATTTATAACAGCTTCTCTTCTCATCTCCCTTGCAACAGCTGATGGGAAGATGGGTGGCCGGTGGTGTCTCATTGCACATGGGGAAAAAAAAAAAAACTATGGTGAATCGTCCTATTTTGCACACTTGCCCTTGCACTAGTGATCTATCTTCCTTTAGATAAGGCCAGCAGAAAGCCAAAGAAAAAGATGGTTCAAGTAATTATCTACTTTCCCCAAGTGCCAGAATGTATGTCACTTTGGAATGTGATTGCAAATTCATGCAAGTGCTCCCTTAAACATCAGCGCTGCAGAATATGTTGGAGCTTTATAAATGCCACTAATTAATAAATAAATAAAAACATTTTGAGCATATTAAAAATATATAAATAACATATTTTAAATGGATCCCACCATTTTGTTTTCCAAATTTTGCTTGTCATGTGACTTGCAATCCTGACCCTATAGAGTTAAAGCTTCTATTATGTGAGTGGCGTTTACTTATCTTAGTATTAGAGTACTGGAGTGACTATAATACTATTACTATATTGTATGATTTCTAACGCCTATCGTGATAGTATTGTGGGATAGTTTTAGATTTAGGTGGTAAAAGTCTATAAGTAAAACAACAGTATCAAATGAAAATATATCAGTTGATCAATATAACAGTTGATAGTCTTTTGCAAAGTTATAAAATAATCAAAATGCTCTGTCATAAGAGAATACAAATACACAAAACTCATCCTGGGCAGCAGCAACGATCATAGCACACATCAGCCTCAATACATACAATAAAAACCACCGAAAAAAAAGAGTTACCTGCACGCTAGATCATTAGAGATTTCTTTGCCTGAAGCTAAAGGAAGCCAGGTGAATTGTTAGTGTAGGACCCACCTAAGAGGTCTGCCTTGATGTGGCAGGTGAGCTTGCATTTAATAGCCATTGGACTAACTATATAACCTCCATTTATTCCAATATACATAGGGATTTGGGCTAGCGTGCAGGTAACTCTTTTTTTCTTTAGTTTTTATTGTACGTACTGGGGCTGATGTGTACTATGGTCATTGCTGCCACCCAGGAGTAGTGGGAGTTTGAGCGCAGGACTTATTTTTGTGTATTTGTATTCACTTTATTACACAGCCATGTAACAGTGCTGCCACACATCCCATGTGTTCCCTATTAAGGGTTAATAAGTATGTAGAGGTTGAGAAAAATACCCCTTTCTGTCTCCATAGAGATTTCTTTGCCTGAAGTTGAAGCAAGCAAGGTGAATTGAGAGGTTTGCCTTGACGTGGCTGGTGGGCTTGCATCTAATGGCTACTGGAGTTACTAAATAACCTCTATTTATTTAAATATACATAGGAATTTGGGCTAGTAAGCAGGTAACTCTTTTTTTTCTTTGGTTTTTATTGTCTGTCATAAGAGAGCCTGGTGTTATCCGAGAGCCCTGCATGTGCCAAAAATGTACTGTGAGACATAAAACTAGTTAATCCAATATCATGTCTTGAAATGTCATGATGTCTAAGGCTTCTTTCACAGCCATGGGATGAATTCTGAAGAATTCCTGAAATTTGAGACATGACCAAGAGTCAGCTGCATAGTTATGTACTCCTGGAACATGAACACAAACAAGAAAATCTGCAAATTAGCTGCAATCCATGTGAGTTTACTTTTATTAGTCGCATAATGGTGAGTCACCTTTATTGATAATCTTGCAAACCGCTTGATTATCAGAAAAACACCTGACAGTTTGGACTGATCACAAGTGTCCCCAGGAATCTGCTGCTTTCACAATCGGATTGATTTAAAACAGTACTGAAGTCTCCTGAAAACATAGTAGATCATGAATATGGGCTGACTTAAAATCCCTCAACCAAAAGTCCCCAAAATTACCCGTGAGTTCAGCTGAGACAAACTACGGGTGAACTGTCGGTAAGGGGAGGAAGGAACATGGCTTTCCTGTTCCAAATATTTATAAACTAAATTACAGATATAAACTGCCACCGTTTAAGAATCTAGTGTAATCCTACTGTCATCATCGGGTAATCCCAGTAAAAGACCTAAAAGTCTTGATATGAAAGAGCGTCCTTGAGGATAAAGCACAAAGCGAAATTTAAAAAAACAAGACTGCAGTTCCTTACGGGTACAAGAACCTGACTGACTTAATTCAGCACTATGCCTAAGAATGTGATTTGTGTACTGTGACCTTCTGTCTTGTCTACTGACACTGAAGCAAAGAGAAAAAATTGCGACCTCTTGAAGGCTATGTGCAGTGATGTGCCCTCTATAGTCAGGAAGTCATCCAAATAATGAATGACTGTTGGGCTAACACTGGGCTAATGCTGATGCAAATTTGACAGAGAACAAATGGTGGTAATCATAGAATGCATAACCACTGTATTTATGGCCTAAAAGAGATAGGGGGAAAGGTTGTACCAAAACAAAGATATTTTAATGTGGGTAAGCAATACGAAAAGCTGCTACAGTAGGATATAGTTAATAAATAAATAGAATGATAAAAATTTTAAAAACAATTGGTATTGTTATAAGAATGTCGAGTATAGAAATATAAGCTTGCCAGAAGACTATGGGGTTCTTCAGAGAGTTTTCTTCCGCCAGAAGATCCATGTCAGAAGAAATCTTGGAATTCGTATATAAAAACAAAGTGAGACTAGTAGTGTAATATATCCCAGAAAACGGTGTATGATAAAAAGTCTATATGGTCCTACTCACATTTCCTAGAGCTTTGACCAGCTCTAGTATGGATAGCGTACAGTGGTACAATCCCCACTTATAGGATACGTGAGAAGTTGATAGTTGTCTCAATGATATGAAGACCATAAAATAATAAAATTAACAAAAATAGTGCTCACTGTATTTATAACTCCAGGAGTATGGAAGTATGAATTTGTACTCACATTTAGTTGAGCAGACAAACTGCTCAATGGATAACGCATGTAGGATTCTTTTGAGTAGTCCTTAATGGAACAAAATAAGAACAGATGCCAGGCAGTAGAGAAGTAAAAGTATAAAATAATAATAAAAAAGTAAATAGGTACACTCACAGTATAAAAGTTGCCAAAATACCTTTATTAACAATATTAAAACACCCACAACGCGTTTCACTGTTAAGCCTTTATCAAGTGCAAATAAAAAACTTTGTCACCCAAAACACCAAAGTTAACGCCTTTCCCTACTAGAATGTCCTTACTTAATGTAGGAGGGACAAGGTGTGCTAGTGTAATCATGTTGCTAGAAGTAGAAGGAGAAAACAAAGAAGCATTACCCAAGGAGTTACTAAGTATAGCTAAAAGACATGAAGTATTAGACACAGGAGGTGTTAAAACTGTAACTGATGCTCTCCTATCTATGATTAATGGCGTGAATTGAAGAGATCAAAGGTGTCATCATATTTTGAAGCTCTGCCATGCTGTAAGTGCTGGTGCCTTCTCTACTAGCTTTAAGCTGTGAAGTCTCGTGATGCGCCATCATGATCCTATAAAGTTCTACTTTATAAATTCATATACCTAAGTTCCACAATAATTCTAGGAACTGTCCAAGATCTGAGAGAGGTTTTGCAGAACTGGCATCCTAGCCAGAGACTCAATCTTGCAGGGGTGCTTGGGAGGGACAGATCCTTGATCTAATCTAAAAAGTGAGACTTGCTAAGAAGACAATAATCTATTAGATATGGAAAAGACAAAAAAATCCTACTCCAAAACCTTTGAACTGGCTATCTACCTAGTAGCAACAGACAGAAACCTAACTAAGTAGTGGGATGAGGCTCTTACTAAGTGCCAAGAAACTTGAGGGGTACTACCTATAATTGGGTTGAGGGGTTTAGTGGGCCTCTGTATGTTGCGGTGGGGTGGTGGCCTTTCTGTGAAATTTACAAAAAGTAAAAAATTGGCCATGACAGGTAAGGCCCTGACTACATACAGATGCAAGGTTCTAGCTATGGTTTGAACCAGGGGGCGAAGTGCCTTAATGATTAGGGTATTGGCCTTGCAGGACTGCTAAGTAAGGCAAAGAAGCCAGGAACATAAACATAAAATAATTGGTTACTTAGAAATTCCTAAAAATCCAGTTCAGCTCACATTAAACACTTAGGAAGTAGCTATATATTTAAAACAACACAAGAGAACGTAACAAGTTGGAACTAAATGCATGTAACATACCTAATTGAATTAATCAGGGACACAAGTATTATGCTTGCAAAATGTAGGGTAACGAGTTCTAGCCACCTGAATGAAAAAGTTAAAATTTCTTAAATGGACTCTCTAGTGCCAGGTAGACAAATCGTTTTACTGGCACTGCAGGTCCCCTCTCCCTCCTATCTCCTCAAAACCCCTTCAGTGACTTACCTGAGGCAACGCCGATGTCCCTCGGCGCTGCTTCTGGGTCCGCCCACGCTCCTCCCCATCACCACGTCATCTGCTGGGGGAGACCAATCACGCCCACCGGCGGGGGAGACCTAATGCGCCTTAGACCTCTCCATAGGAAACCATTGAAAATGCTTTCAATGCTTTCCTATGGGGATTTTAGCAATGCTGGAGGTCCTCACACAGCGTGAGGATGTCCAGCGACGCTATAGAATCCCGGAAGTGCCCTCTAGTGGCTGTCTAGCAGACAGCCACTAGAGTAGTAGTTAACCCTGCAATGTAATTATTGCAGTTTATGAAAACTGCAATAATTACACTTGCAGGGTTAAGGGTAGTGGGAATTGGCTCCCAGACCACTCCAATGGGCAGAAGTGGTATGGGTGCCTGGAGTGTCCCTTTAAGGAGAATAGGAAACAGAAATAAGATATAGAAATATATATCCTAAAATCTTCCTTAATGTTACAGCAGGATTGAATAGTGTAACTTCCTGGTGGTCAGTAAAAAGTAGGAATCTATCAACAATGATAATGAAAACTTCACTAGGGATAACAAACTGGCAGCCAAATAAATGTACGTCAACCCAATACCAACCTGGGACTGAAAGAACATAAAATATAAAACCTATTGAATATAACCAGATGAGAGTACAACATAACAAATCACTATAATGACATTGCCTAATCTTGACGGAGCTCTATATGTACAGTGAGGGAAAGAAGTATTTGATCCCCTGCTGATTTTGAACGTTTGCCCACTGACAAAGAAATGATCAGTCTATAATTTTAATGGCAGGTGTATTTTAACAGTGAGAGACAGAATGACAAAAAAATCCAGAAAACCGAATGTCAAAAAAGTTATAAATTGATTTGCATATCAGTGAGTGAAATAAGTACCGTATATACTCGAGTATAAGCCGACCTGAATATAAGCTGAGGCCCCTAATTTTACCCCAAAAAACTGGGAAAACTTATTGACTCGAGTATAAGACTAGGGTGGGAAATGCAGCAGCTACTGGTAAATCTCTAAATAAAATTAGATCCTAAAAAAATTATATTAATTGAATATTTATTTACAGTGTATGTACGAGTGCAGTGTGTGTGTACGAGAATGCAGTGTGTGTATGAGTGCAGTGTGTGTATGAGTGCAGTGTGTGTATGAGTGCAGTGTGTGTATGAGTGCAGTGTGTATGAGTGCAGTGTGTGTGTGTATGAGTGCAGTGTGTGTATGAGTGCAGTGTGTGTATGAGTGCAGTGTGAGTGCATTGTGTATGAATGCAGTGTGTGTGTATGAGTGCAGTGTGTGTGTGTGGGATGCAGTGTGTATGAATGCAGTGTGTGTGTGTGTGTGTATGAGTGCAGTGTGTATGAATGCAGTGTTTGAGTGTGTGATGCAGAGCCTTGGTGGGGGTGGGCATTTTTATTATTTTTGTATTATTTTATTTTAATAGTATTTTTTGTTATATTCATTTTTTTATTCTTTTTTCATTATTTTATTTTTTTCGTCCCCCTCCCTGCTTGATACATGGAAGGGAGGGGGGCTCTCACACCCTAGTAGCCCAGTGGCATTGGCAGTTCAATGGGGGGGAAGGGGGGCTGGCAGGAAGCACTTACCTCTCCTGCAGCTCCTGTCAGCTCCCTTCTCCTCCGCGCCGGTCCGTGCAGCTCCTCTGTCAGCTCTCAGTGTAAGTCTCGCGAGAGCCGCACTATGACCCCACGGCTCTCGCGAGACTTACACTGGGAGCTGACAGAGGTGCTGAAAGGACCGGCGCGGAGGAGAAGGGAGCTGACAGGAGCTGCAGGAGAGGTAAGCGCTCGCTGCCAGCCCCCAGTCTGTATTATGGCAATGTAAATTGCCATAATACAGACACTGACTCGAGTATAAGCCGAGTTGGGGTTTTTCAGCACAAAAAATGTGCTGAAAAACTCGGTTTATACTCGAGTATATACGGTATTTGACCCCTTAGTACTTGGTGGCAAATCCCTTGTTGGCAATCACAGAGGTCAGACATTTATTGTAGTTGGCCTTGAGATCATTAACAAGATCCTCCCGTGTAGTTCTAGGCTGATTCCACACCGTTCTCATGATCATTGAAACTCCACGAGGTGAGATCTTGCATGGAGCACCAGACCGAAGGAGACTGACAGTTAATTTGTGTTTCTTTCATTTGTGAATAATCGCACCAACTATTGTCACCTTATCACCAAGCTGCTTGGTGATGGTCTTGTAGCCCATTCCAGCCCTGTGTAGGCCTACAATCTTGTCACTGACATCCTTGGACATCTCTTTGGTCCTGGCCATGGTGAAGAGTTTGGAATCTGATTAATTGATTGCTTCTGTGGACAGGTGTCTTTTATACAGGTAACGAGCTGAGATTATGAGCATTCCCTTTAAGAGAGTGCTCCTAATATTCACTCGCGCCAGAAATCTTGCTGATTGATATGGGGATCAAATACTTATTTCACTCATTGACATGCAAATACATTTGTAACTTTTTTGACATGTGTTTTTCTGGATTTGTTGTTCTTGTTCTGTCTCTCACTGTTAAAATAGACCTACCATTACAATTATAGACTGATCATTTCTTTGTCAGTGGACAAACGTTCAAAATCAGCAGGGCATCTAATACTTTTTTCCCTCACTGTATATGAACTAAAATGACATAATCCCAATCTGAATCCTTAGGAATTCCTACTTTATTTTTTTTTTGTGGCAGAACTTGGGCAGAATATTCTGAAGTAAAGTGAATATGTAGTGTGGCTAAACGTAGGCCAAATGGACTGAACCAAAGTGAAAATGTAGCATGGTCAAACGTAGGCTGAATGTACTGAAGTAAAATGAAAATATAATGTAGCCAAACATAGGCCAAATATATTGAAACAACGTGAATATGTAGTGCCTGCCACATGACAATCTAGAAACATTGATTAAGGTAAAATATATAATAGTGGATGCGTATTCACTCAATAAATGCACTGAGTGGGCTATAAAGTTGAAGCTGAAATTATTAATGAAAAAGTTAATCAAAGTTACAAACTGGAAGAGATCTGACATGCTGGCCAGACACCCTTACTTACAGACCTGAATAATGATTTTTTCCCTGGAGCCGAACAAGATGATTTCCCTAGCTGACGTGTTTGTGAGTGCGAGATTTATACTCCCTCCAAAACGTGTGATTCCAGACCATAGAAACATAGAAGGCAATAGAAACATAGAAAAGACCAGAAGGCAATGTGATGCGTCACTAAGCCTAAGCCTATGCAAACAGCAGCCTTAGAAAGATTTTATATCTGTATAGTATTTTTATTAGATTCTGAATTCCTTTTGTGTACAACCTTATAGTAAAACAATATTTTCTGTAGACTTTGGCAACAATGCACCATGCAAGAAAGTGTAGTTTTTCCAAAACAATGATGTAATCCATGAATCTTAATTTTCAGTAACAGTTACATTGTATATTAAGCTGAATTCAGCATTAATAATTAGAAAATCCAGATATGGTTCTTTAAGCGGTTTCACATTATTCAAGATTTTATACATTTATTTTATTATATATGAATAATAGCTACATCATCAGGCAGGTGCATTTGACATTTAAAACTATCTTAAGTATTTAAAAATTACTATAATTATATCTGTAGACTTTCCAGATCTAACAACACATAGACGAAAGATGGCATGCAAAAGATTACAATTAACTTGAGAAAATAAAAACATTTGTTTTTGTTAAAAAAAAAAAAAAAATTACTCGGTATTGGAATCATGAATAATTGGCCAATTTTTGGAATGTATCAATCATACCTCATTAGCCAGATTTTCCTCATATCAGTAATTTTAATTTTCTGTCTAACAAAAGTTATTTATCAGATAACTTAGCATATGAATGTAAAAGGGAGACAAGTTTGAGGAAACCAAGCTTCTTATTGCAGATTTGCATATATTTGGCTTCTGAACATTCATTAGAATTAATTGCTCTTTAAATGTCAAGGAACTCTCAGATGAATTGTTGACCCCAATCGTAGCCATCTATTTTTTTGTATTTCCATAATGATTTTAAAAAGAAAAAAAAAAATCATTATGTCATTATTATTCTTCATGTCAATTAATAACATCATAGTGACAATTAGTTTATTTGTAAAGCGCTCACCTATTGGAAGATTTGTACATGTACTGTTTTCAAAAGAGGCATGTGAACAAAAAGTGCTGTAGCAAAAAGGGCAGCTGTGATGATTGTCATTCTGTCTACAAAGGCATCTGGAAACTTTGTCATTGTTAACTTGTTTCTGCTATTTCATACTCAAATGAAATTCATGATAGAACCAGACTTTAGCTAGAATAGAGATACATATCTTCACAATGGTGTTTGGTGGCTGCAGTCCATTTTACTTTTGGTTGACCACTATGCACAATATAATTGTAGGCCGGATCAAGGGTATCTGGAAATATCTTTTTTTAATTTTAGAACTGTAAAGGTTATAGGTCAAGTTGTTAAATAGTGAGTTGACTTTTAGCATTGCAAAGATGATGTCATAAAAAAAATATCTATCGCCAACACTGCTTTTTACTCCTATAGCATATTTGTTAAAGATCATTTGACACAATAATCAGAATATTTATTTAATATCTATATTACACTTTGAAAAAAATAAAATGTAGATACAGATTTGGAGAATTCATTTTATTCTGCCATGTTTCTCATTATTTAAGTTGGAGAACAAAATACATTTAAAAAACGATTTGGTGAGCTGTTTTCTTACAATTTGCTATTACTAGTCAAATCTTGTCAATTTTTAGTTCACGAAATCTCAGAGAGTAATAAATCAATCTTGCTTTGACACTTGATGTAAAGATATACACAATAGAATAAAAGGAATTCCAAAACATGTCTAAATTTAAATCTTCTAAGTGTAATATAGATATTAAATTAAAATTATGTGTATTATGTCAAATGATCATTTATAAGACAACCATTAAAGGGTACCTATTATGCCAATTATAGCAGCTTTGCTAGCAAATGTATAGAGTGAGAGGAAACCATATTTAAAACACATCTTTCTCCCACTTGTCAATCAATTCTTCTGCATAGACACTATAAGAAGAAATGAGTTGTAGTAAAAGCAGAGGATATCTTTAAAAGGAGGTCCTTCTGCTCCCCAAGCATACCAACCACAAAACATGCATTGTGATTGCTATGGGAACTTACTTGCCAACGCTGTTAGCAATGGCCAGGAAGTATAGAAATACTGTCTGACATCACACGCACGCACGCACGCACGCACACACACACACACACACACACACACGTTTAATTCAGCAGAAATACTTGGAGCAGGTGATGAACAACATATGTTTGATTGCCAAAACACCTTCCCGCATATTGACCAATGGCCAATATATTGCATTTAAAGGGATCTATCTCCTAAGCTTTGTTTAACAGTATCTCTTTTACATTTATAGCACAACAAATTGTCATTTAAAATGTTGTACATGTGTGCAAAATTGTATACAGAGTTAAAGGTCACATGACAATGGATCTGCATTTGTTATATGTTACATTTCATCTTATTTAAGATGGCTTGTTTATACTTTGTCAGTTTGGGATTATTTCAGGATTATTTCCAATATTCCAAAGTAAGAAAATGGGCTTATTAGCTAGAATGGAAAGTGTGTAGGATTGAATAGAGAATTTAAAATGCTAGACCGATTATGAAGATTTTGAAAAATAGCTCTATGGAATGTTTTCCTGCTCAGCTATATTATTCTAAATTGTGCAGTGAATTTAAGTTGTGAATTTTCTATAATTCCAAACATATTAAAAAAAACTCCTCTCAATCTATAAAATAATGTTACACAGACTAAAAGACAGACATAAGAACATGTAGTCATAACAACAACAAATTAAAATAATAGATTTTTCCACCTGAGGGTGCTATTCCCAAAGCAACAGTAGCCTACCAATTGATTAAAATATCTAGAGATGATTTCAGATTGTAAAACCAATTTAACAAACAAATAAGTGACTTGAAGTTTAATTTGCAGCGACAAAAAAAATAAAAAAACAAAAAAAAACATTTTTCAATAAGGTACCTTTATAACCAGACTTGAATGACGCGTTCTAGGTTGGGTAGAATTGGCCAACATTTGGATAGGTTTTTTTTCAATTCTTTATTTTTGTAGTGCAGGGAAGTACAGACAAATGCATAAATTACAATAACACAAGAAAGTAAGACATTATTCACAATCAAAAAGGCAAACATCATGTCACAAAAAAACTGCACTATTTTATATTTAAGGAAGAAACATGCTAAACTTACATGTCTGAGTGTGAGACTAGGTTGGAGATTCAAAAACAGAAAGCATCAGACAGATGATTACTAGCAATGCTATAGAAAAAACAAATCTGTGAGTGAAACAGCATTATCAAGCCAAATATACTTGTCATGAATCCAGGCACTAAGCTTAGACACTCAGGAAATTAGCTAGACATTGTGTTAGTAGAATGGAGATGCTGTATATGATGCTAGTAATTCTGTGTAATGCCACTGGGTATGATACAAGTATACAGCATAGATCTCAGTTTGGATAGCCAAGTTGATGCTGTAAACATTCATAGAAGTCACCAAGCTGATTCACCCAATGCCACACAGAGGCAATAAATAAGAGTCCAGCTCCATTCCTGACCTCCTGTCCCCAAACTCCCGCGAACTGTGTGTCAGGATATGTTGTTTTTACACTGGCTTGTAAGAAGTGAGACTGCTATTCCACCAGTTCCCGCACCTTCGGCTCCAGACCTTGAGGAGAACCAATACCCTATGTCCATGGATCGTCCACTGCAGGTAAAGGACGACCCCAGTGGTGTATGGACGGTGGCTAGGAGAGAGCATGGGATTTCTGTGCAGCAGGAGAGTTAAGTACAGCGGATCGGTCATAGATGCGTTGCCAAAATCTCTAGCAAATTGTGTCAAACCTAGCGTGAAAGAGTTCCCTCCACCACAGGCTCTCTCGGCAGGATGGATGTTCCACCTCAATAGCCATTTTGGACATGCTGCTCCATTCTAGAGGTGAGATGGCTATTATGGACGAGATAATGTGGCCCAGGGAGACCGGGTTAACCCCCACCGGTCCAAAGAGGTGGTTGTACAAGGCCTTTTTACAAGAGAGCCCAGATGACCCCAGACAGGGAAATCAGCCACTTCTCTTGCAGCGGGATCACACCAGGCCGCAACACGCATTTGCCTTCCAATAACAAGAGTGTCGAGATTCAGTAATAGCGCCCGGTATACCCAGATCAAGCTAGACTGTGACACTTGAGCCAGAGAGATGAGTAGTAGTGTATTTTTGCCCCCAAAATCTCCAATTTAGCAAGATTTGTAGGGAGCTCATGCTTTGTGCGACTGGTTAGTATGGCAGTCAAGCCTCGCCCCCTCTCCCCCCAGCATTTTGTATAGTTTTGAAGACAGATCCGATCTGGTTAGTATTCTTACCGTATTACATCTGAGCCAATTGCAAAGGCATATTTCTATAAATTATATAAAAGGAAATTATTCTAATAACACTAAAGGTGATATACATTTATTGTACATGATTAATATAATCAGAAACAATCTTCATAAGTTTTAAGCAGTGTTAACTCTTTCTCTGAAAACACTTCCCAGGAAAAAAAAGCCAAGAGTGCAGATTTTATAATGTCCTGGATGTCCAATTGTACAGAAAATTGACCTATTTTGGGAATATCTATAGGCCTACTCAATACTGGTGGTCTTAACTCATCTATTTTTTTTTAAATTAGAGCTGCATTCTTGCTCACTGCAAACAATGCATAGCAAACATAAAAAATAAGGACAAACCAAACATGTATCAGTGCATAGATACAGCATCTCTGTGTATAAAATCCTTCAAAATTCTAAAAATAACTGACATGTTTGTTGTTTCTTTAATACTCTTATTTTCTTTGAACAGTTACCTGACTCAAATCTAGTTATGTCTTATTTTATTAATAGGGTCTATGCCGCCATTACCTTTCTAGACTTGTCTGCTTTTTGGATCCCCTAAGTACTAGAAGAGCCGTTACCATAGTGGTTAGAACTAACAGATTCCTCTAACACGGCCACTCCTGAACTAAACCAAACAATCAAAAATTACAGAGCAGAATGTGGAGATTCATGTTGGTGAGTGTCTTCCTAGTCAGGGAGGACTCTGTCTGCTACTGGCACTTGCCTGCACAAGATCCTAAAAACATACTTTTCTTTGTTTTTCATAATTTTAATGAATTGCAAGAGGGGTGGATTTCTGACAATTTTGTTCCTTTAGAGGAGTTTACAAAGCCACGGAAGTAAAACTTGTTGGCGCTTTATAAATAATAATAATAATCTAACTCCTCCCTAGGAGCATTGCTAGGATTAAAAAATGGTATTTGGGCATAAAACATAGTTTTGTAATCACTCAACATCCTCCCCAAACATCAGCCCTAACCGCTTCCTGTCTCCACCACTTAACATCTACAACAGTGGTTTTCAAACCAGTCCTCAAGGCACGCCTACCAATCCAGGATTTAGGTATTACCCAGTTGCATAGGCGTGCGCACGGGGTGTGCCGGGTGTGCCTGGGCACACCCTAATCACACCTCCGTGCTGCACTACCTTTGGGCAGACTAACATGTCGGGTCCTCGGTCTATGACCGAGGACCCGACACAGGAGGGGGCCGGCGGCGTGCACACAATGCCGCTGGGTGAGAGGCCCCTCCTGTCCGTCTGCCCTGATCCTCAGTCTGCAGCTCCCCCGGGAGTGAGCTGCAGACTGAAGTATCTCGCGATCTCCAGCCTGTCAGAGCGTTGCCACGGCAACGCTCTGCCTGGAGATCGCGAGACTCACCATGTGGTCTGCAGCTCACTCCCGGCGGAGCTGCAGACTGAAGAGAGAGGGCGCCCACTGGACAACCAGGGAAGGTATTTAAACCCCCCTCTGCCCCCTGTCACTCACTGCCCCCCCACCCTGCCTCTGCACCCATACCCCCCCGGTATAAGGTATTTACAATTTCTGTAGGACTTTATAATTATGCAATGGGGATATTTAACAAGAAGTAGTTAACAAGTAGTTAACAAAAATAATGTTGACAGACATGAGGTGAATGGTCAGCCTGCAATCTAGCAGAATAAATTCACTGAAAGCTGTTTTTGTATATGACTGCAACGTCTTTTTTATGTATGCGTGGGAAGGCAATATGACATAGGCCGACATATCCACTTTACATGTTTTTAATAGTGATTTGTAGATGACTGCAATGTCGACTTAAAATATGCAAATAGATTAAATGCAGTTGATATAAAGAAACTTTATTTAAACAAAAACCTATCCTATTAACTTTAACAAAGGGGCGTAATGGGAGGCTAGGGAATACCTGAAAATTATATGACTGAAATGAAATGTGTACCTGTACAGATATTGCTCCATGGTAGTGTTTAATTTAAAACACAGCAGCAATGTTGAAAACTTAATTTGTCTGAACATTACCTTATGCTACGCTCTGTATTCACAATGTAAACTGTACAGAAAACAATCCATTTTATAAAGGGACATAATATGCTCACGGTCATAGGTGTTCAGTTTAAGCTTAAAAGTGCTCAGTTTAGATGTTGTATCTAATAATCACCCAGCTCTAACTTGCCTCTCTATTTCCTTTCATGTGTAGCCTGCAAACCAATTGCTTTATGGCTTAGTTAATGAACCCTATATTCAATTTTCTCTGAGCATCCTAGGATCCACAGTATGACCATACTGGCAAAAAAAAAAGCTTTAAGGATCGATTTTTGCTTTAGAAGAACTGTAGGGAGGTAAAAGCAACTCAATAACACTAAATATATAACATAAATCACCCAACTGTTCCTATGCAATAAAAACTCTAATGAAAATGACAAATGACAGATTCAGTAAGTAAAAGAATGCATTGTCATTTCATACAAGTTACTTTTAGTATTATTAACATTTATTGATACAGAGCCAGAAATGTATGGACCATTAAAAATTACAAACACATTTAAGCTAAGGGAGTTATTCACTTAACGGCATATTGTTGTGAATTGAATACTAAAATTGTCCAAAATATAAACATTGGAAATCTAGTTGTTATAGAAATGTTCTAACTAGATATTTTAACCTAAACATATGCTACATATAAAAGACAAGATGGTATATCGAAATGTTTTTTTCTTTCTTTTTGTAAATATCTGTTTATTACTGAAATTGTTTCCAAAGTTTCAGACAAAATGCAGATTGTGAGTATGAGGAGACACACAGGTTTCAAATAGGAGTGATAACATCTGGCAAACCACGAAACGCAGATCTCCACATGAACAAGGAGAGCTGAGACACGCAGGTCTCACAGTATGAGTAGATTCACAGCATATGGGTGTAGAGGAGTGTGAGGTTTTGGTCTCTATTTGTGGGTGTATGATGGGCTCATAGTTCCCTGAGTACCAACCAGGCCCTGGGGAGAGAGCGCAGCTAAGCGGACAAGGGCACATGTAGGAGTGTGGGGATAGATACAGGGGAGGGACTTGGGAAGTGTGCATGGGAGGGGTTAGGCTTGATGTAAGTTAGGGTAGGGCAGGTCTTACCTCAGTGCCACTTGGGTTACGGGCCAGCAAACAGCTTTCTGTCCTCCAGCTCCTGTTTGCCTGGGCCTGCAGATTACACAGCTTGAGGTGATGGATATTGAGGCGATCCTGTCGTCCCTCAGGGCTGCTGCTGCGCTGGATGGTGGCCGGCAACTGAGGGAGCAATTCCAACGCATTAGTGGAGGTATGGCTGCCGGTGTGGGCACCCCCCGTGGCCTACCCTCCCCCTGAGCACCCCCTGCGGTCTCCCCTTCTGCTTCCCATGCGGTCCCTGCCCCTGGGGGCCGCACCAGCACTGGCAGGCGTTCCCTTCCGCCTGCCAGGCTGTCTCCTGACACCACTCCTCGGGCCCGGTTGAGGAGCAGGAGCCCGGGCCCGAGGCCTCGCCAGAACCGCGTGTCTGGGGCTCTAGACACGCGGCCTACTACTGGAGGCCGGAATCTGTGGCCTACTGCGGCCGCACGAGTGGCACGGCCTTCAGCCACGAGGCCTGCCACCTCCGCGCGGCCTGTGCCATTCTCAGCCGCCCGGCCAGCTACTACCAGGCCGGGGATGTGTCCTGCAATGGCTGCGCGGCCTACTGATGCAGCTGCCGCGCGGCCTACTATTCCTCCCCCATCCTCACCATCCGCCCTGGCCGTCGTTGGAGGATCGTGGGCAGGGGGCGGTGGGCGGCGGATCAAGTCCTCCGGGCGGCGGGCGGCCGCCCGGCAGCGGTCCAGGTCCCCCCACGGCCGGCGGGTGGGTAGGGCGGTGAGTGGGCCCTCGTGGGCCGCGCGGGGTACCGTGGTACCGCCGTTGGGGGTCAGGGGGGGGGGTCCCCTTGCCCATCAGGAGCCTCCTCTGACAGTGAGGAAGGCTCCCAGGGCTCAGTCTCTCCTGTCACCCCTCCTTCCCCTGTTTCTTCTGTGTCTGTTTCCAGGGGGCCCAGCTTAGCCTTGGCTGGGCCCCCTGGTCCCTCTTCTACCTTCCCAGTGTCCTCTGTCCCCCCTCCCTTGCTGGTGGGTCTGCCCCTTCTATTTCTGCTTCCCCCCTCTGTTTCTTTCCCCCCTCCATCCGCTTTTTTCCCCCCTTTGGCTTCCTCCTCTCTATTGTCCTCCCCCCCTCTGCCTTGTCTGGGCCCCCTCCCCGCCCTGCAGGTCACTTACCTCGGCCATCTCCTCAGGGGCATGGGCTCACGTCTGCTCTGCTGCTTTCTTCACAGGATACTGCTGCAGTTCATGGATCCGTCCAGCAGGTGGCGCCTGGAACACTGCTGATGTCTTCTGCTGCTGCTGGAAATGCTGAATCTTTGCCTTCTGTGAGTGCAGCGCCGGGCTTGGATCGCCAGTCTGCGACCGGTAAGTACTTTGTTCCCTCTGCCTCTGGCGCTGCGAGTCCCGGGTTGGGGGGGTTCCTCTCGGGTCTTAGTTTTTTTTTTGATCAGTGGGAGGGGGGGGGTGGCGGTTAGTGGGAGCGCTTTGGTGGACAGTCAACTCCGGTCGGCTTGGTCCCCGGCCCTGCTCCCTCCTACTGCTCAGGCTTCTCCCCCTCCTGGGCCTCTCCTTGGTATCGGGGGCGGTGCGGTGCCCCTGGGTTCCCCGGCACCCGTGGTGGCCAGTGTGGGCGCTGCCTCGGTTGATGCTGGTCTCGAAGGGGGGTCCCGGACGTGGCGCGGGGTGCGGCTTACATGTGCTGGTCTGGCCCTCTGGGCTTGCACTTGAAACAGGAAACGAAGGAGAAACTTTGGAAAGGGGAATTTGTGGAGATATTTTCTCTCCTGCCGCTGGAGGAAGCTCCTCCAGTGGCGGATAAGGACAGTAAGGAGTCGGAAAAGGATAGGGAGAAGTACCGTTTCCGCAAGATTCCCAAGACCTTTGGGAACTGGATTCGGGCATTATCTATTTTAGCCAGCGAAAGTTTCCCCACAAGTGCTCCGCACTGTTCTGTTATCAGGACACGATCTGGAACGCTTGTCGCACCTATGGGGGGCTGGGTTGGTGGAGATACGACGAGCAGTTTCGTCAGCGGCTGGCAGTGCGTCCCTCGCTGTCATGGGATCAGATGGATATCGGCCTCTGGCTTTCCATCATGACTCGGCCAGCCCCTCAGCAAGGCGCCTTTTCGTCCTTTCTTGGGGGGGGGCGGTGGGGGCGCGCCTTCCTCCTCATCGGCCTCAGGTCCCAGGTCTGGCTGGTGTTGGAGGTTTAACGACAGTCACTGTAAATGGGGGTCTTCCTGCCGGTTTAAACATGAGTGCTCCGGCTGCGGAGGAGCCCATTCCGCCTCTCGCTGTTTCAAGCGGGAAAAAGCGGGTGAGAAAGGGGACATGGGGGCTAAGGGTGACGACTCCGGTCCTCGTAAACGTGATGCGCCAGTGGCTCGATCTTTATAGGAATCGGGCCGCAGCGTGGATCCTGGTGGAGGGTTTTGAGCAAGGGTTTTGGATCCCGTTCTCTGAGCGCCCTCGCTGCTCTCAGTGCGCAATCTCAAATCGGTGCAGGCTTTCCCTCAGGTGGTACGGGAGAAATTGGCTAAGGAGGTCTCGTTGGGGCGGATGGCAGGCCCTTTCTCCTCCCCACCGATGGCTAATCTGCGGGTTTCTCCTTTGGGTGTGGTGCCTAAGAAGGATCCCAGGAAGTATCATTTGATTCACCATTTGTCGTACCCTCGAGGAGGTTCGGTGAATGACGATATTTCCGCGGAGCTTTGTAGGGTCTCCTATGCTTCCTTCGATGCGGCGGTTCGCAATGTTAGGGCGGTGGGCCCGGGGGCGTTGCTGGCTAAGGCGGATGTGGAATCCGCTTTCCGGCTGCTCACGGTGCATCCGGAGTGCCATCATCTTTTGGGGTGCACCTTTGAGGGTCAATTTTTTGTGGACATGTGCCTCCCTATGGGTTGCTCGCTGTCCTGTTTCTATTTTGAGTGCTTTAGCACTTTTATGGACTGGGTGGTACGGAGGGAAGCTGGGGTCTCCTCCCTCCTGCACTACCTCAACGATTTCCTGTGTGTGGGTCCAGCGGCATCGCACGTCTGTGCCCTCCTGCAGCGCTTCAGAGTCCCGTTGGCTCACGACCTGCGACTGGCGGTGTCCCGGGTCTTGGGGCGGCGCAAGATACAGCTGCGCTGCCTGCAGTCTCTGCTGGGGAAGTTCAATTTTGCCTGTCGAATCCTGCCTATGGGGCGCATCTTTAATCGGCGCCTGGCAGCGGCAACGTCAGGGGTAGTTCACCCGCAGCATTTTATCCAGCTTACCCGGCCCTTGCGGGCTGACTTAGCCATTTGGGATTCCTTTTTGGCGGCCTATAATGGGAGGTCCTACTGGCAGGCCCCGGAGGTCTCTAACGCGGACCTCCATTTGTACACCGATGCGGCGGGCTCGGTGGGCTTTGGGGCCATTCTGGGCGCAAAGTGGTGCGCTGACTCTTGGCCGGAGGCCTGGCAGGGAACTCGGCTCATTCAAAACTTGGCGTTTCTGGAGCTCTTTCCTATTGTGGTGGCTCTGGAAGTGTGGGGTTCTATGCTGGTGGACAGACGGGTGGTCTTCCATTGTGATAAATAATATCAACCAGCTGTCTGCTGCCTCTCCCCCCGTGGTTCGCTTGCTGCGGCGCCTAGTTCTGCGCTGTCTAGAGCTGAATGTATGTTGTAGAGCGGTGCATATCCCGGGTGTTCGTAATGTGATGGCAGATGCTCTCTCTTGTTCACAGTGGGACATGTTTCGGGCAGTGGCTCCGCAGGCCGAATTGGTGGGTGTCCCGTGTCCGACGGAGATGTGGTCCTTGGGTCTGGCCGACTGATTTAGCTGGTCCGTGGGTCGGTGGCTGCGGCCACATGGGACCGCTATAACAAGGTCTGGAGGGAATGGGACGGGTGGGAGAGGTCCCAAGGGGGTTTCGGGGACTCCTCCGCTCGCCTACAGGGTTTGGTTCTTCTCTTTCGGGATTGGGAGGCTGCAGGGTTGTCTCCCTCGGCCGTTTCGGCGCGCTTAGCGGGACATAGCTTCCTGTTTAAGTTGCGGGGTTGGGACGACGCTACCAAAGCGTTCCTCATACGCCAGGCGCTGAAAGGTTTGCGGCGGGGGCGGGTGATCAAGCGAGACTCGAGGCGCCCTGTCTCGGGCACACTCCTAACTACTTTGTGTGAGGCGTTGCACAAGGTGTGCCATTCGGATTTTGAGGTTCGGCTATTTCGCCTAGCTTTTTCCTTGGCATTTTTTGGGGCTATGCGGATTGGGGAGCTGGTGTGCCCCAGCCGACGGCAAGTGGGGGGGGGTGCTGTTCGGGACGTTTCATGTACCGCTGAGAGACTGACGTCTTGGGGATGGGTAAGTGGGTCCGGTTGGGGTCCATGCCGGGTTCCGGCATCTGTCCTGTTTGGTCCTTTAGGGAATATTGTGCTCTGCGCCCTTCCCCCGCGTTGCCGCTCCTGGTGCACGGGGATGGTAGTTTCCTTTCCCATTTCCAGTTTATTCGAGTTTTTCGTTTGGGGCTGGAGGCTGTGGGTTTGGATAGCAGGGAGTTTGGGGGCCATTCATTCCGTATTGGGGCGGCTACCGAGGCCTCTAGGCTTGGCATGCCGGCGCAGGTAGTTCAAAGGATTGGTAGGTGGGACTCGAGACGTTATGTTTCCTATGTTCGTCCGGCCGGTTTATTGACATAATTTCGTTTTGTTTCCCCCCAGGATCTGGATCATCGGGCACTCCTATGTTTACTGGGCTGGGCAGCGTGCGGCGATGCGGCCTGGAGGCGAAAGGTTGGGTTTCACGCCTTCCGAAGCAGAGGTACGATGGCTCGGGGCAAGGGGTATGAGGTGGTCCCGGCTCTTACCCGAGTTAGCGCAGTTGTCCCTTCTCCTGGGGGTGCCGAGTGTACTGGTGATCCACCTAGGGGGGAATGATCTGGGCGTGGTGCCCATTTGGGACTTGATCTCGTCGGTGAAGCGGGTCATAGCCCGCATTATGAATTTGTTCCCCGGGGTGCGCTTGGTGTGGTCTGAAGTCATTGCCCGTAACTACTGGCGTGGCGCCAGGAGCCAGAGTGCGATGGAGCGTTGCAGACGCAAGCTCAACAGGCGGGTTTCTCAGTTTGTTTTGGGGGTTCGGGGGATCCCCGTCCGCCACAGGGTTTTTGAGCGGGGGGCTTATTTTTTTCGGGGGGACGGGGTGCACCTAACGGAGGTCAGGCTTGACCTTTTCAATCTCACCCTTCAGGAAGGTGTGGAACAGGCCATGGGAGGTTTTGGTGGTGTTCCCCACTGATTTAGGGGTAAAGCAGCGGGTCTGGTGGCGGGGGTATGTCCTTGCCAATCAAGTTTGAAGGGTTATGTCTAAGGATGGACTAAGTTTTTATGTTTTTCAAGTCTCAACCTCCCCTGCTTAAAAGGTTAAACATTAGGTTGCCTGAGGTATTGTGCCCATCGAGCGTGGATAAGGTCGGCTGATGGCGGGCATTGGAAGGATTTTTTATGACGAGGGGGGAGGTGAGAGGAAGTGGTGATTAGGAACCACTGGATGTTTATTGGCAAGGACGGTTGGGTCGCTGCATAGCACGTTGTTGTTATTATATGTATATATGTTAATTTATGATTATTTATTTATTTCTAACAGAAAGAAGAGTTTAATAAATAAAGTTATGGATGTGTTATGCAGTAATTTATTTATGTTTTAATAAATGCTGTGGCCTGTTTATCCATACTCAGTTGTCTGTCGTTACTGGGGTTTTTTTATTGGGGTTATCTATGTTATGTGGTATCGTAATTCCCCACTACGTACATACAAGAATTCTATGGATATTTCAGCTTGGTGTGCATGTGTCTTGGTCCCCTCCTGTAGTCTACAGTACCATCTGGGTCCCCTTGGCTTGGCATGTGTGCATTGATTCAGTTGCTACTCCTGCCCCCCTCCCTGTGAGTTTTGCCGGTTTCGCTAAGAGGAGGCCTCCCTCCTCCTCCCCACCATGTCAGATGACGTGACCCTCCAGCATTGGAGTAATGCACCATGGTATTGGTGAGTGTGGACATGAATGGGGTGTATGGATTATTGGGGGTAAGTGGTGGGAGTCATATGTCCCCCGCCTTGTCTAGGTCATGCACCCTGTGGCGTAGCAATTGCAGATCACCTATAGTGGTCCTTGTGACGAACCCTGCTGCATAGGCCTGTATTGCGGGTTCATCTGTTTTCATTGGATTCGTGGATTTCCTGTCCGTACGCTGTTGTTTTTACGTTTTCTAAAGTACCGAGTAAAACTACCGAACATCGGCCACCCAGGAGAGGAGTGTGCGGCTCATTAACACCTTGACCACAAATTAGAACGCTGTGGTTAACCGCAAACACCTCTCCATTCCATCGTACGGGTGGTCGTCGTTCGTATGCCGACCACGAGGCGGCGGCCATTTTGGACACGAGGCAAATCAGCGGTGTTCGGTGCGAAACCCATGGATCTAAAAATGGACTCTTTATCTACCGAACACCGCTGGAGACGGCCGTCTCCCCTCCTATTCCCTTGGAGGCATACGATCCCTGTTCCGTTCGGGGGTCTCCTTCATCCGTAGGAACTTACCCAGATAGCCGTCCCATGGAGTCATTCGTGTACCGAAGGACTTATGAGAGACTTTGACTCCATGGCGATTGGACTGTGTACTTCGGATCTGAGCGCTATTCGGTAGGAATATGCCCTCAGATTCAGGCTATCTGGGGATACGTGACACGAACACTATGGATTCGGTACTTCGGACTTTATGTATTTTATTGCATTTTTTGTGTTTATGCTTAAAATGGCGATGGTTCCTATCCTCGGAGTTAATTAGGTTTCTCCCTAATTATCTCCAGGATAGGAAGAGATGTATTATGGGTAAGATGGGGAGGGCTTGTGTTATAGCCACTGCGATTGGCTACTGTTTAATATATTTTACAGTCTTCCACCAGGTCCCCTAGGGGAGTGTCTACCTGGTGGAGACCTGCATAAATACTGGGCAGGTAGCCCCCATTAAACACATTCTGCTTGACCTTCAAAACGGAGCTTTGTCTCGTTTGTGGAGGGATTGACTATTGGGACAGCGTTTTCGTTTATGTATAGCTGTGGAAGGATTTCGGATGGATTGCTGATCGGGAGTTACCGTGTTCATATGCTCCGGTCGGGAGTTTTATGATCGGTTATGCTGGAATTGCATTTCTGGAGAAAGGGGAATATCGACTAAACGGCGGCTTCACTCTCCAGGCGGTGAGTGTCGTAACAGTCCTATCGTAACTCCTCTGGGTTCTGGGTATTGGCGGTTGGGAACCATGTATGTGAAGATCTCTTTGCTATGCTACAGGTTGTGAATTGTCTCCTCCTCTGTGGAGATGTTGAGACCATGGTGATTTACCAGAGTTTCTGCAGTTGTCTCATGTTGTGGTGGAATCTCGGTAAAAATAAATTTAGTAGGCCGAGATTACCACGTGGCATGTGTACGTGCATATGCTGACGAATCGATCAGTTGGTTGCACGAGGCAAGATACGATCAGTAGTGTACGGAGCATGTGCAAGAATACAGGATGTAGTATTCCCCTCCTCCATTGTGCTGGACAAGCCATGCGGTCAAGCAGGAAGTTAATTCTTATTTGTATTGATTGGTCAAGAGAATGTGCGGGTGGAGCTTAATATGGGAGGAGTTATGTGCCTATATAAGGAGCCTGCACTATTGTCCGGGGTTCAGAACTTGCTGTATTTTGGTGACGTTAGTCCCTCTGAGTCCCGATCGGTGATCCAATAAAGAATCTCTTCCTTCCTGAAGAAACCTGTGGCCATCTCTCTGTGCTTCGCTTCCGTCAGTTTCTCCGGTATCATTTGGTGCATTGGCCGGGAAGCTCATCGTTCAACGGTAGCTGAGAGGCAGAGGCGTGAGACGGTCTATCTTTGCCCACGTTCTCTACGGCTGCACCCCTGAACTTCTGCGTGGACCTCCCTTCGTCTCGGCGCCACTGGTCTGTTGTCCAGGAGATCATCGGCCTCTACGTAAGAAGTGCTGGGGTGTCCCCGGTCGATGAGTGTGAACTCAGGTTCAGGAACGAGGAGGTAAGACAACTGCTGTTTTAGACGGCAGACCCACTAGGGGTATACCGATTGTGCGGTAGGCCCATAAGGGGTTATTTGTGTATGGAATCTGCCCCCTCTGTCGGAGGGAAGGAGCGAAGGCGCACCGCTCAATCGAACGCTCTTTAGTCAGACCGTTTGATTTGGTTAGTCAGGCGGGGTCCTGTGTAAATAGCCCTAGACGGACACCGGTGTCTTGTCTAGACTAGCGTTCTAGGGTGTATATTACGTTCGCTAGGTCGGAGGGACCGGGAGACTAAGCGGCGCCTGTGTAAATTCGGTTCGCTAGCTCTCAACCTATCTTGGCTAAGTGGGAAGGCGTGTAAATTTGGAACCCACTAGATTTTTGATAGTAATCGACTAAGAGGCGTCTGTGTAAATTCGGTCCTCTAGCTCGCTATATGTGGTGCTTGGGCAGTGTGGCTAACCAAAACGGGTGTACATAGTTTTAGGTAGTCCATTCAAGGTACTGGCCAATAGTTTAGTTGGGAATTGTAAATGTGTTAAAGATTGTTTAGTAAAGTGTATATCTTGTTAGATAGCGCGAGCTCAGCCGTCTAGCGAGAGTGTTAATAGTGTGTTGCTGTATTATAGTGCACGGTACCATAACCCTGTATATTTACTGACACTGTATATAAGTACTAATAATTGTCGTCCATTGCATGTTTAACACCATAACCACTAATAATTGTATTGTGACCTTAACTTGTGCTTTGACCTATGCTAACAGTACTGTAACCGCTATTTGTAAAAGACGATGTTACTGGGGTGTGTTATAGACGGGCAATTCATATATAGAGAATTATAGCGTGGGTGACTGTATAGTTTCGCCAAAGGGCATAATATTGATTATCTAGTGACTGGTGTAACAGCTGTGTGTGTACGGGAATTCCCTGAGTGTTTATTGTGTTATTGTATACGTTTCACTTGGTAACTGTACCACGTGGTGCTGTTGCCAGAGGAAACGGGTGTGACTGTTGAATAGTACGCGTGCATAGTATTCGTTGTCAACGACGTTCCATTGATAAGTATGGGCGCGTCGCAGTCAACGATTCCGGATCCCTTAGGTTGTATGGTGAAGAATTTTAAAAAGGGATTCAAAACTTGTGATTTTGGGGTTAAAATGTCTCCTGTACGTTTGGTCACTTTGTGTACTAGGGAGTGGCCTACTTTGGTTGCGGCATGGCCGCCACGTGGCAGTTTGGATCCAACTCTGGTACAGCGCTTACACGTGGCTGTATCGGGTAGGCCTGAACTTTACGGCCAGTTTCCTTATATTGATTGTTGGAGACAGGCCGTAAATGACTCGCCAAAATGGATTCAGACATGCCACGAGGAGCAATGTCGCCTCATGGTGGCTAGGACTTGTTTGTCCACTAGGACTGGTGTTAGGCCCATTTTGGACACGCCCCCTGAGTCCGAGATCCCTTTACCGCCCCCTTACTTTCCTTTAAGAGGAAGTGACGCAAATGCAGGAAGTCCTGCAACCCTTCCCTCATTGCCCTCATCCACTTCCGCTTCCCCCTCCAGCACAGAATCCACCCCCTCTCGTACTAAATCTCCCCTTCCGGAACCAGAGCCAATCCCCATTAGATCCGAATATCCTGATTTGGCGCCACTTCAGACTTCCGGTCAAGCTTCTTCTAGCTCGGCTCGAAGTGTTTTATTTACTACCTTTTCCCAAAACCAAGCTCCCACATCCTCATGCCCTATTTCTCCCCGACTGGAACCCATAACTGACGCCCCTCTACGTAGCCCCATACAAACCCGACAACTGACCGGTACCCAACAATTAAAACATTATCAGATGCCTCTTCGTCTGAATCCCGGGTCAGCCTATATTGATGCCGCAGGTCAAATGGCACATGCTGACCCAGTCTTCGTATATGTCCCGTTCACGACAACCGATCTCTTAAACTGGAAGACCCACAATTCCTCGTATACTGAGAAACCACAAGCTATGACTGATCTGTTCACCTCGATAGTTCAGACACATAACCCGACATGGGCTGATTGCCAGCAGTTATTAATGACTTTGTTTAACAATGAGGAAAGGACAAGAATTAATCAAGCGGCCATTAAAGCGCTAGAGGATAAAGCCCGTACTTTGAATCAAGCCAATCCATCAGCATGGGCCGCAACACATTATCCCAACACCGATCCCAATTGGAATGTAAATGGTGCTGATATGGTTCAACTCAGAGCCTATAGAGACGCTATAATTGCTGGCATGAAAGCCGGAGGAAAGAAAGCCATTAATATGTCGAAGACAGTTGAGGTGATTCAGAAAAGTGATGAAGCGCCCAGTGTCTTTTATGACCGATTATTGGAGGCATACCGCTTGTATACCCCCTTTAATCCGGAAGACGCAGATAATTCCCGAATGGTGAACTCCGCCTTTGTCAGCCAAGCTTACGGAGATATTAAGCGCAAGCTACAGAAGTTAGAAGGGTTTGCAGGTATGTCCATCACCCAACAAATGGAGGTAGCGAATAAGGTGTATATGAATAGGGAAACAGAAAGTAAGAAAGAGGAAGAGCGCAAGATGCGTAAAAAGGCAGATATGCTAGCGGTAGCGATCGCAGGCGTAGATAGACGGGGCCCAGATAGAGGCGATAGTAGATGGAGTAGGGAGCCTTTGAGTAGGAATCAGTGCGCGTATTGCAAGGAAGAAGGGCATTGGAGGAACGAATGTCCACAAAGAGAGCAGTACGAGAGAGACCAACCCAGGGCAGGTTATGGAAACTTTAGAGGCAGAGCGAGAGGTAGAGGAGGCCCCGGAGGGAGTAATGGTAATAGAGGGAGCAATGGGAACAGAGGAAGTGTTAGGGAAGATAGGTATTTCCCAGCAGCGCAAAGGTCCCGCGATAGAGAAGGCAGGGACTTTGTAGGATTGGCTGACACGGTCATGGAGGACTATTGATACCGACCGGGCTCCATCCCCCTTGGTCGAGCGGAGCCTATGGTCGATGTATCAATAGGGGGAAAAAGGAGTGCGTTCATGATCGACACTGGTGCTGAACATTCAGTGGTGACTAATCTAGTTGCTCCGCCATCTGGAAGGACTATTACTGTAATAGGAGCAACTGGAAGAAGTGCTGAAAAACCGGTTCTTAAAAGTCGACTCTGTACATTGGGAGGCCACGTAGTAAAACATCAATTCCTTTATATGCCTGAATGTCCAGTCCAATTGCTGGGACGTGATATGCTATCTAAATTACAAGCGCAGATTACGTTCCTACCAAATGGAACAACATCCTTAAAATGTAATGGACCTTCAGGTATTATGACATTATCCGTACCAAAGGAAGAAGAGTGGCGACTTTATACAGCGTTGACTAGCCAAAACCCTAGGAGTGATGAGTCTTTATTCAACATACCAGGAGTTTGGGCAGAGAACAACCCACCAGGACTGGCCCGCAATATTCCACCTATTAAAATTGAACTAAAACTTGGGGTTTATCCAGTAAGCCTAAGACAATACCACATCCCGCAGAAGGCTAAGAAGAATATCCAATCTTATCTGGATAAGTTCATACGGTATGGTATCCTAAAATTCTGTACTTCCCCCTGGAACACCCCATTGCTGCCTGTTCAAAAGCCCGGTACAGATGAGTATCAACCTGTGCAGGACTTGAGAGCAGTCAATGATGCGGTTGTTAGTATACATCCAGTTGTGCCCAATCCATATAACCTGCTTGCTTTAATTCCGGGCGGGGCTACTTACTTTACAGTCTTAGACCTCAAAGATGCCTTCTTTTGCCTCCGAATTGCCGCAGAAAGTCAATGTATTTTCGCTTTCCAATGGGAGAACGCTGTAACGGGCTCAAAACGCCAAATGACCTGGACAAGACTGCCCCAAGGGTTTAAAAATTCACCTACCCTATTTGGTTCAGCTCTAAGTCAAGATCTACTGGATTTCGAGTCCATCCCAGGAGAGTGTGTATTGTTACAGTATGTAGATGACTTGTTGATAGCAGCAGTTACAAAGGAAATATGTCAGCAAGCAATGCACGATCTACTACACATTCTCTGGAAGGCAGGATACAAGGTGTCTAGAAAGAAGGCTCAGTTGTGTTTGCCAACTGTTAAATATCTGGGATTCCATATCTCTGAAGGTCAAAGGATTATGGGGCCAGAGAGAAAAGAAGCTGTGTGCCAAATACCGATACCCAAGAATAGAAGACAAGTGCGAGAATTCTTGGGGGCAGCAGGCTTCTGTAGGATATGGATTCCCAGCTACGCGATACTGGCAAAACCTCTGTATGCAGCTATCAAAGGTACAGAGCACGACCCCTTCTTATGGACTCAAGAACAGCAAACGGCATTTGAAGATGTGAAGAAGGCTTTGATGAGTGCCCCAGCATTAGGTCTACCTGATCACACACGACCATTCTACCTGTATGTACATGAGCAAAGAAGAATGGCTGTGGGAGTATTGACACAGTACTTGGGATCATGGCAAAGACCTGTTGCCTATATGTCTAAGCAACTGGATGCAGTGGCCAGCGGACTTCCACCTTGTCTAAGAGCCGTAGCTGCAGCCACCCTGCTAGTAGCTGAAGCCGATAAACTCACTCTGGGTCAAGAACTTTATGTACGAGTCCCACATGCAGTACAGACGTTGTTGGATTACAAAGGAAATCATTGGTTTAGTAACAGCCGTATGACCAAGTATCAAGCAATGTTGTGTGAAAACCCAAGAGTGCATTTAGAGACTGTAAACACCTTAAATCCAGCTACCCTTTTGCCACAACCTACTGAAAGTCAACATGATTGTTTGGAAGTAATGGATGAAGTATTTTCAAGTAGACCAGATCTTCGTGATTTTTCCATCCAGAACCCCGATGTTCAATATTATACCGACGGCAGTAGTTATGTGAAAGAAGGGATCCGCTATGCAGGATATGCAGTAACAACAATAGACAAGGTGATAGAAGCTCGGCCACTGGCGAAAGGAACATCAGCACAAAAGGCAGAATTGATAGCACTGACACGAGCGTTACAATTGGCTGAAGGTTTAAGAGTGAACATCTACACGGACTCCAAATATGCGTTTTTAACCACTCATGCCCACGGAGCTTTGTATAAAGAAAGAGGACTACTGAATTCAGAAGGCAAAGAAATCAAATATGCAGCTGAAATCCTACAACTATTGGAAGCAGTGTGGGAGCCTAAAGAAGTCGGTATCATACATTGTCGAGCGCATCTGAGAGGAGATGGTGATGTAACCAAAGGAAATCGGATGGCAGATAGTGCAGCTAAGCGTGCCGCTGAATCGGGAAGACAGGAATATGTGGGGCATATAGCTGCCCTTATACCAACTCCACTGTCTCAATGGACTCCAGTTTATACAGCTCAAGAAGAGGAGTGGTTAAAGACTGAATCTGGAAAGTATTTGGAGAACAAATGGTATCAGTTAGAAGATGGAAGAATAGTCATTCCAGCATCACTAGCGGTAGAAATTGTCCAAAATTATCACAACGGGACACATTCTGGGAGAGACAGCACAGAAGAATCTCTCAGAAAACATTTCTTCATACCAAGATTGTCCAACTTGACTCAGGCCATAGTTTATGGGGGGACTCCCCATGTCCGATTTACAAATTGACTTTACAGTGATGCCTAAATCGGGTGGACATCGTTACCTGCTGGTAATTGTGTGTACCTATTCAGGCTGGGTAGAAGCATGTCCTACTCGTACAGAGAAAGCAGGAGAAGTTGTGAGATTCCTGTTACGAGAAATAATACCCCGATATGGACTACCCTGCTCTATAGGATCGGACAATGGTCCAGCTTTTGTTCATCAGTGCCTACAACAACTGACTCATATGCTTGGTATAAAGTGGAGGCTTCATACGGCATATAGACCCCAGAGTTCTGGTAAGGTAGAGAGAATGAATAGAACTATTAAGAATCAGTTGGCTAAAATGTGTCAGGAAACCCAACTTAAGTGGAACGTTCTCTTACCCATAGCTCTATTGCGAATCCGCAGTACCCCTACCAGAAGGATGGGCCTCTCTCCTTTTGAAATCATGTATGGGCGACCACCTCCCGTACTTGGTAACTTAAGGGGGGACTTGAGTCAGTTGGGAGAAGGAATTACCCGGCAGCAGGTTGTAGAGTTGGGTAAGACTATGGAGGAGGTACAGAAATGGGTACAAGATAGATTACCTGTGAATATTTATCCCCCTGTTCATAGTTACCATCCAGGAGACCAAGTGTGGATTAAAGAGTGGAATAATGTACCGTTAGGGCCCAAGTGGAGAGGTCCTTATGTTGTTCTTTTGTCTACCCCTACAGCGATAAAAGTAGCCGAAGTGACTCCGTGGATACATCACTCCAGGGTTAAACCAGCAGCAGTCGATTCTTGGCAAGTTACAGCAGATCCAGAGAATCCCTGCAAGATCCGGTTAAAACGCACGACTCAGTCGGAGTAACGAGGAACTTTGTGGATTATAAATTTTATTGTTACAGAGATTTGGTGAAGTGAGTGTTTAGACGGCCATAATAAAGCCTGTCCGCTCACCGACATATAGTGTATAAGCCAGGGAAAGTCTCGAAGGGACTCCTGTGAAGACGAGCAGAACTCCATTCCCTGCAGCCCTTACATCCTGGAAGCTGAGGTGCCTTCGCACAGACGAAGACTGAGGATGACGGCGAAAGATGTGTTTTTGATAATGTTTATTTATGTGTATTTTTATATTCAGGAAGGTAGAGGTACCGACACTCCTAGCTGTGAGGTATGCATTAAGACTACAAGAACAGGTAACCATATTTCCCAAACCCTAATTTGGCATTCACAATACGAGTGTAAAGGAGATGTATCAAGATGTAGATACCTTAATATAGAATATAGTGTGTGCCATTTAGGAGTAGGAGAACCTAAGTGCTTCAGTCCAGAGTATCAACCTCGTACAATTTGGTTGACTCTCAGGAATGGAGATCCTCAGGGGACCCTAATTAACAAGACAGTATTAGAATCCGTATATTCTTCGGGTGTTCTGCTATTTGATGCATGTAAGGCGATATCAAGTGGTAGAAAGCCGTGGAATGTATGTGGGGATCTTAGATGGGAAAGGACGTATGGGTCTAACGATAAATATATTTGTCCCAGTCATAAAAATAAATATGTGAGTCCTAGATGCCCAAATAGAGATCATAACTTTTGCCCATATTGGTCTTGTGTGGGGTGGGCAACTTGGGGACAGACAGTAGACAAGGACATGATAGTGACTAAGTTGCCTACCAGCCCATATTGTAAGTCTATGGAATGCAATCCAGTCCATATACTTATAAATAACCCCGACAAGTTCTTAGACAAATATGGTAATTTATTTGGGTTTCAAATATACGGGACGGGTTTAGATCCTGGGACAGTATTGTTTATAGGGATAGAGACTGATACGGTATCCTCCCAAACTCATCAAGTATACCATTCCTTTTATGAAGAGATGAGTATAGATAATAAGATCCCCCATAATGCTAAAAACCTGTTCATTGATTTAGCCGAAAGTATTGCCGGTAGTCTTAATGTTACCAACTGCTATGTGTGTGGAGGTACTAACATGGGAGACCAATGGCCTTGGGAAGCAAAGGAGGTAATGTCCGGTTCTGAGGCAGTTGACCAATTAATATCTACACAAGCCGATTATCATATGAGTGTTAGAGGTAAATCTGAGTGGAGATTAAAGACCTCCATCATAGGTTATGTTTGCATAGCAAGGAAAGGAATGATGTATAATACTTCTGTAGGAGAATTAACTTGTCTAGGGCAAAAAGCTTATGATGATGATACGAAGAATACAACTTGGTGGTCGGCTTCAAATGTCTCAGAACCATCTAACCCGTTTGCTAGATACGCCAATTTAAAGGATGTGTGGTTTGATTTATCCATCACATCTACCTGGAGAGCCCCAGCAAATTTGTACTGGATCTGTGGTAAGAAAGCCTATTCGGAGTTGCCACAGGACTGGGAAGGGGCATGTGTGTTGGGTATGCTCAAACCATCCTTCTTCTTGTTACCTATTGAAACAGGTGAGACTTTAGGTGTTAAAGTATATGATGTGAATCATAGGAAGAAAAGGGGACCCATAGAGATAGGCGCCTGGGAAGATAATGAATGGCCTCCCCAGCGTATTATAGATTATTATGGGCCAGCCACGTGGGCAGAAGATGGTACCTTTGGTTATAGAACCCCTATTTATATGCTCAACCGTATCATAAGATTACAGGCGGTGGTTGAGATTATTACTAACGAGACATCACAAGCGCTCAATCTTCTAGCGAAGCATAATACCAGGATGAGGACAGCAGTCTACCAAAATAGATTAGCCTTGGATTACCTTTTGGCAGTAGAGGGAGGTGTATGTGGGAAGTTTAACCTGAGCAATTGCTGTCTTCAAATAGATGACGAAGGGCAAGCAATAGCTGAGCTTACTAGCCATATGGTTAAACTAGCGCATGTGCCTACTCAGGTATGGAAAGGGTACAATCCAAGTAGTTGGTTTGGTAGCTGGTATGAGTGGTTTGGAGGGCTTAAGGCAGTGGTAGGTGGAGTCCTACTGATTTTAATGTTGTGTCTACTCCTGCCGTGTCTTATACCCTTAGTAGTTAGGTCTGTGCAAAGCCTGATAGAAAATATAGCAGAGAGGAAGGCTGCTGCACAGATAATGGCAATTTATAAATATGAGGCTCTAGATCAGGGAGAACCAATGCAGGAAGATGAGTGTTGAAGATTCACATCATAAGATAAGTCTGGTCTGGTTCAAGGTAACTTGCGGTGTATGCAAACTAAGGTTAAGTGATGCCTCAAGTAATTGTGAAATATCAAGAGGCATCAAAGGGGGGAATGTGGTGGAATCTCGGTAAAAATAAATTTAGTAGGCCGAGATTACCACGTGGCATGTGTACGTGCATATGCTGACGAATCGATCAGTTGGTTGCACGAGGCAAGATACGATCAGTAGTGTACGGAGCATGTGCAAGAATACAGGATGTAGTATTCCCCTCCTCCATTGTGCTGGACAAGCCATGCGGTCAAGCAGGAAGTTAATTCTTATTTGTATTGATTGGTCAAGAGCATGTGCGGGTGGAGCTTAATATGGGAGGAGTTATGTGCCTATATAAGGAGCCTGCACTATTGTCCGGGGCTCAGAACTTGCTGTATTTTGGTGACGTTAGTCCCTCTGAGTCCCGATCGGTGATCCAATAAAGAATCTCTTCCTTCCTGAAGAAACCTGTGTCCATCTCTCTGTGCTTCGCTTCCGTCAGTTTCTCCGGTATCAATGTTATGGTGCCTCATATGCCTCATGTATTAATGCACGTTCCAGTTGTATTGCTGCACGTTCCAGGAATGCGCCGGGCCATGCGCCGGCGGGGGGAGAGAAAGGGAGCGGTGAGAGAGAAGAGAAAGAGAAAGGAGAAGGAAAAAAAGGGTGGGAAGAGGATGGGGATCTTTATAAGACCTACAAGTGCACCCTTGATATTAATTGGATAGATATATATCTAACACGCCTTCATATTCCCATTAAGACAATATTAAAGTGTTTAATGTGCATACGTTCAAACATTAAAACCTTTTTAACACCAAAATAGATTACATTTTATAACTTACATGGTAGTCTTAACATTTGTAAATATATATTTGTAATACATCTTACTTGCTGTGAAACTCATTATTCCCCCTGGACCATTGGAACATTCATTCATTCATTCCATCTGGTTTGTATTATTCGACCACTTCAGAAAATATCTAAAAAGATGGAAAATGACCAAGAAGGCAGGAAGAGGAGGTCAGGAGCATACTGGGAAAGGTGTTCGCAGCAAAACAGACAGGGAATGTGATTGTAAATATAAAACCTGCTGAACCATTTTAAAAATTGCCTATATTATAGAGATGTTGTGAAGTTATTTTTGAAGCAGCAGTTCTGTTTACCATTTAAGATTGCACACTTATTATAGAGAATACTGTGTTGCTTCTCTGACACATGCTAGACATTTACAGTATTTAAAAAAAAATGCATAAAAAGAATGATAATAAAATAATAAGTAGGATGGAGTATTCGGCCCCAAATGGGATTACATAAATAAATGAATTTACACGATCTGATCCATTTTTCTCACTGTTTTTCTTCTATAATAATCCCTATCCATGCCAGTTATGTTATAGCAGTATTTGATCACTATCCATACACTGTTGTATAAGTGTCAGGGCCGTCTTTAACGCAGGGCAAACGGGGCAGCTGCCCTGGGCCCAGTTGCTCCTGGGGGGCCCAGAGCAGCTGCTCTGTGTGCCCCGCGATTTGCGCAGACCCTGTGGACAGGGCGGTGCGGCTCCCACACACTGAGGAGGCTCCCCGGTTGCCCATGCACTAAGGGCCACCTGGGGAGCATGTGTCAGCAGGGGCCCGGTCGGGCGCTGTGGCACTTAAACAACACGACCGGGCCCCTTCCTGTTCTGCAGCCGGCTGGGAGGAAGTGACGTCACTTCCTCCCACCGGAGATAATAGCCGCGCGGGAGGAGAAAGGCAGGGAGGGGAGTTCCAGAGTAGGACTCCCAACTGCCTCAGCCTGCCACTGGACCAGGGAAACCACCCTCCAGGAAAAGGTAAGAACCTGTAGGGTGGCTAAATGTATGTCAGTAGGTCTGTGTGTGTGTGTGTGTGTATGTCAGTATATCTGTGTGTGTGTGTGTGTGTCAGTATGTCTGTGTGTTTGTGTGTATGTCAGTATGTCTGTGTGTGTGTGTCAGCATGCCTGTGTGTGTGTGTGTCAGCATGTCTGTGTGCGTGTCAGTATGTCTGTCAGTGTATGTGTCTGTGTGTGTGTGTATGTATGTATGTGTGTGTCAGTATGTCTGCCAGGATATATTTGTGTGTCAGTGTATGTGTGTGTCAGTATGTATCTGTGAATGTTTTAATGTCTGTATGTGTGTATGTGCCAGTACGTCTGTCTGTGTGTATGTCAGTGTGTATGTAAGTATGTCTGTGTGTGTGTCAGTATGTTTGTGTGTGCATGTTAGTATGTCTGTGTGTTTGTGTGTGTGTCAGTATGTCTGTGTGTGTGTGTGTTTGTGTGTGTGTCAGTATGTCTGTGTGTGTGTGTGTGTGTGTGTCAGCATGTCTGTGTGTGTGTCAGTATGTCTGTCAGTGTATGTGTCTGTGTGTGTGTGTATGTATGTCTGTGTGTGTCAGTATGTCTGCCAGGATATATTTGTGTGTCAGTGTATGTGTGTGTCAGTATGTATCTGTGAATGTTTTAATGTCTGTATGTGTGTATGTGCCAGTACGTCTGTCTGTGTGTATGTCAGTGTGTATGTAAGTATGTCTGTGTGTGTGTCAGTATGTTTGTGTGTGCATGTTAGTATGTCTGTGTGTTTGTGTGTGTGTCAGTATGTCTGTGTGTGTGTGTGTGTGTGTGTCAGCATGTCTGTGTGTGTGTGTGTGTGTGTGTCAGCATGTCTGTGTGTGTGTCAGTATGTCTGTCAGTGTATGTGTCTGTGTGTGTATGTATGTCTGTGTGTTTTTCAGTATGTCTGCCAGGATATATTTGTGTGTCAGTGTATGTGTGTGTCAGTATGTATCTGTGAATGTTTTAATGTCTGTCTGTGTGTATGTGCCAGTATGTCTGTCTGTGTGTATGTCAGTGTGTATGTCAGTATGTCTGTGTGTGTGTGTCAGCATGCCTGTGTGTGTCAGTATGTCTGTGTGTATGTAAGTATGTATGTGTGTGTGTGTATGTGTGTGTTAGTAGGCCTGTGTGTGTGTCAGTATGTCTGTCAGTGTATGTGTCTGTTTGTGTGTATGTACGTCTGTGTGTGTGTCAGTATGTCTGCCAGGATATATTTGTGGGTCAGTGACTGTGTGTGTCAGTATGTATCTGTGAATGTTTTAATGTCTGTCTATGTGTATGTGCCTGTGTGTATGTCAGTGTGTATGTCAGTATGTCTGTGTGTATGTCAGTATGTCTGTGTGTGTGTGTCAGCATGCCTGTGTGTGTCAGTATGTCTGTGTGTGTATGTAAGTATGTCTGTGTGTGTGTGTATGTGTGTGTTAGTAGGCCTGTGTGTGTGTGTCAGTATGTCTGTCAGTGTATGTGTCTGTTTGTGTGTATGTACGTCTGTGTGTGTGTCAGTATGTCTGCCAGGATATATTTGTGTGTCAGTGTATGTGTGTGTCAGTATGTATCTGTGAATGGTTTAATGTCTGTCTGTGTGTATCTGCCAATACATCTGTCTGTGTGTATGTCAGTATTCATGTGTGTGTGTCAGTGTGTATGCCTGTGTGTGTGTGTGTCAGTGTGTATGTCAGTATGCCTGTGTGTGTGTGTGTGTCAGTGTGTATGCCTGTGTGTGTGTGTGTGTGTGTGTGTCAATGCGTCTGTCAGTGTATGTGTCTGTGTGTGTCAGTATATCTGTCAGCGTATGTGTTTGTGTGTGTATGTATGTCTCTGTGTGTGTCAGTATGTCTGCCAGTATATATTTGTGGGTCAGTGACTGTGTGTGTCAGTATGTATCTGTGAATGTTTTAATGTCTGTCTGTGTGTATGTGCCAGTATGTCTGTCTGTGTGTATGTCAGTGTGTATGTCAGTATGTCTGTGTGTGTGTGTCAGCATGTCTGTGTGGGTCAGTATGTTTGTGTGTGTATGTTAGTATGTCTGTGTGTTTGTGTGTATGTCAGTATGTATGTGTGTTTGTGTGTATGTCAGCATGTCTGTGTGTGTCAGTATGTCTGTCAGTGTATGTGTCTGTGTGTATGTATGTCTGTGTGTTTTTTCAGTATGTCTGCCAGGATATTTTTGTGTGTCAGTGTATGTGTGTGTCAGTATGTATCTGTGAATGTTTTAATGTCTGTCTGTGTGTATGTGCCAGTACGTCTGTGTGTATGTCAGTGTGTATGTCAGTATGTCTGTGTGTGTGTGTCAGCATGTCTGTGTGTGTCAGTATGTGTGTGTGTGTATGTAAGTATGTGTGTGTGTGTGTATGTAAGTATGTCTGTGTGTGTGTCAGTATGTGTGTGTGTATGTAAGTATGTCTGTGTGTGTATGTTAGTATGTCTGTGTGTGTGTGTCAGTATGTTTGTGTGTATGTCAGTATGTCTGTGTGTGTGTGTCAGCATGTATGTGTGTGTCAGTATGTCTACAAGGATATATTTGTGTGTCAGTGTATGTGTGTGTCAGTATGTATCTGTGAATGTTTTAATGTCTGTCTGTGTGTATGTGCCAGTATGTCTGTCTGTGTGTATGTCAGTGTGTATGTCAGTATGTCTGTGTGTGTCAGTATGTCTGTGTGTGTCAGTATGTCTGTGTGTGTGTGTGTGTGTGTCAGTAGGCCTGTGTGTGTGTCAGTGTGTATGTTTCTGTTTGTGTGTATGTACGTCTGTGTGTGTGTCAGTATGTCTGCCAGGATATATTTGTGTGTCAGTATGTATCTGTGAATGGTTTAATGTCTGTCTGTGTGTATCTGCCAATACGTCTGTCTGTATGTATGCCAGTATTCATGTGTGTGTGTGTCAGTGTGTATGCCAGTATGCCTGTGTGTGTGTGTCAGTGTGTATGTCAGTATGCCTGTGTGTGTGTATGTCAGTATGCCTGTGTGTGTGTGTGTCAGTGTGTATGTCAGTATGCCTGTGTGTGTGTCAGTGTCTGTCAGTGTATGTGTCTGTGTGTGTCAGTATATCTGTCAGCGTATGTGTTTGTGTGTGTATGTATGTCTGTGTGTGTGTCAGTATGTCTGCCAGTATATATTTGTGGGTCAGTGACTGTGTGTGTCAGTATGTATCTGTGAATGTTTTAATGTCTGTGTGTGTGTATGTGCCTGTGTGTATGTCAGTGTGTATGTCAGTATGTCTGTGTGTATGTCAGTATGTCTGTGTGTGTGTGTCAGCATGCCTGTGTGTGTCAGTATGTCTGTGTGTGTATGTAAGTATGTCTGTGTGTGTATGTGTGTGTTAGTAGGCCTGTGTGTGTGTCAGTATGTCTGTCAGTGTATGTGTCTGTTTGTGTGTATGTA
The DNA here is from genome assembly GCF_036172605.1 of Pelobates fuscus. Taxonomy (NCBI): domain Eukaryota; kingdom Metazoa; phylum Chordata; class Amphibia; order Anura; family Pelobatidae; genus Pelobates; species Pelobates fuscus. The sequence continues at coordinate 214,706,925 of NC_086322.1, forward strand.
CGTCTGTGTGTGTGTCAGTATGTCTGCCAGGATATATTTGTGTGTCAGTGTATGTGTGTGTCAGTATGTATCTGTGAATGGTTTAATGTCTGTCTGTGTGTATCTGCCAATACGTCTGTCTGTGTGTATGTCAGTATTCATGTGTGTGTGTCAGTGTGTATGCCTGTGTGTGTGTGTGTGTGTCAGTGTGTATGTCAGTATGCCTGTGTGTGTGTGTGTCAGTGTGTATGCCTGTGTGTGTGTGTGTGTGTGTGTGTCAATGCGTCTGTCAGTGTATGTGTCTGTGTGTGTCAGTATATCTGTCAGCATATGTGTTTGTGTGTGTATGTATGTCTGTGTGTGTGTCAGTATGTCTGCCAGTATATATTTGTGGGTCAGTGACTGTGTGTGTCAGTATGTATCTGTGAATGTTTTAATGTCTGTCTGTGTGTATGTGCCAGTATGTCTGTCTGTGTGTATGTCAGTGTGTATGTCAGTATGTCTGTGTGTTTGTGTCAGCATGTCTGTGTGGGTCAGTATGTTTGTGTGTGTATGTTAGTATGTCTGTGTGTTTGTGTGTATGTCAGTATGTCTGTGTGTTTGTGTGTATGTCAGTATGTCTGTGTGTGTCAGCATGTCTGTGTGTGTGTGTGTGTGTGTCAGCATGTCTGTGTGTGTCAGTATGTCTGTCAGTGTATGTGTCTGTGTGTATGTATGTCTGTGTGTTTTTTCAGTATGTCTGCCAGGATATTTTTGTGTGTCAGTGTATGTGTGTGTCAGTATGTATCTGTGAATGTTTTAATGTCTGTCTGTGTGTATGTGCCAGTACGTCTGTGTGTATGTCAGTGTGTATGTCAGTATGTCTGTGTGTGTGTGTCAGCATGTCTGTGTGTGTCAGTATGTGTGTGTGTGTGTGTGTATGTAAGTATGTGTGTGTGTGTGTGTATGTAAGTATGTCTGTGTGTGTGTCAGTATGTGTGTGTGTGTATGTAAGTATGTCTGTGTGTGTATGTTAGTATGTCTGTGTGTGTGTGTCAGCATGTATGTGTGTGTCAGTATGTCTACCAGGATATATTTGTGTGTCAGTGTATGTGTGTGTCAGTATGTATCTGTGAATGTTTTAATGTCTGTCTGTGTGTATGTGCCAGTATGTCTGTCTGTGTGTATGTCAGTGTGTATGTCAGTATGTCTGTGTGTGTCAGTATGTCTGTGTGTGTCAGTATGTCTGTGTGTGTGTGTGTGTGTGTGTGTGTCAGTAGGCCTGTGTGTGTGTCAGTGTGTATGTTTCTGTTTGTGTGTATGTACGTCTGTGTGTGTGTCAGTATGTCTGCCAGGATATATTTGTGTGTCAGTATGTATCTGTGAATGGTTTAATGTCTGTCTGTGTGTATCTGCCAATACGTCTGTCTGTATGTATGCCAGTATTCATGTGTGTGTGTGTGTCAGTGTGTATGCCAGTATGCCTGTGTGTGTGTGTCAGTGTGTATGTCAGTATGCCTGTGTGTGTGTGTATGTCAGTATGCCTGTGTGTGTGTGTCAGTGTGTATGTCAGTATGCCTGTGTGTGTGTGTCAATGTGTCTGTCAGTGTATGTGTCTGTGTGTGTCAGTATATCTGTCAGCGTATGTGTTTGTGTGTGTATGTATGTCTGTGTGTGTGTCAGTATGTCTGCCAGTATATATTTGTGGGTCAGTGACTGTGTGTGTCAGTATGTATCTGTGAATGTTTTAATGTCTGTATGTGTGTGTATGTGCCAGTACATCTGTCAGTGTGATTGCGGGTTGGGCGTAATTGGGGGGTGAGGCGGTGGGAGGGGCAGGGCCCAGGGGGCCCAAGAAAATGCATTGCCCAGGGTCCTAATCATATTATAGATGGCCCTGATAAGTGTTGATTGCATATCAGGACCTACTGGCTTGCCCTGTGATCCACACAGTAACACACTATTCTGGCAAAGGACACTACAGGAATATACCTCAACATAACTGGATACTAGTTTGCTACAGCAATATTGTAATTGTATGGGGTTGCCCCCTCTACTCTGTGCAATAACATTTTGGGACTTCAAAGAAGAGGATTTAATATTATAATATATAGGCGATAGTGGACGCATGGCGAGCAGACAGCTTGACCTCTGATGAAGACGACTGGCATGATATGCCGGGTACAGAATCACGTTACGTCAAAGAATACATAATAAAGCCTTCTTCATGCAAAAAAGGTAGCCACAAGCTTATGACCACCGATGAAGACGTGTTCATTGATACACAGGGTTAGCCCCTCTTTGACCCACAGGGGGTACGGCACCCAAGATCTTCCAAATGGTGTCTTCTGGACCATCTCTCACAATACGTGCACTTTTAGCTACGAAAGCCTATGTAAAAGGACCTGTGTGCACGCCTTCGCACAGAATGCCCTCGTCCAATCCTCCTGGACAAAGTAGGCATCACTACGGAGTTTGATACCACTATAGTGGTATTCGTGGTATGGATGGGACGAGACCCACGTAAGGGGATAGAAAAAGATCTGAAGGCTAAACAGGATAAACTCCTGGACATGTTGGGTCCCCTGGTAAAGATACCAGGGGTAGGCAACCTTTTAGCAGCACTGTGCCGATATAGGATTGTGATGTCCCGTAGCGTGCCGATTCTATTTTTTTAAATGAGGTGTGTATGCTGGCGTATTCTGCTTGTGTTATTTATACTGTAATTGCTTTGTATATTTGTATTTGTGCGTATATGAGCTATTATATTATATATGTTCAGGAGTAGTTTGTGGTATCGTGTATGATACATATGAATGTGGGCTGTGTATGGGGGCTGCTTGTGGAATTGTGTGTGGATTGTTATGTCACATTGTGTGTTTGGTAGTGTGTGGGGGCTGTTTGGGGTATTGCATGTGAGAGGCTGCATGTGGGGTTGTGTGCATGTATGTATATTGTTAGTGGTGTTGTGTTTGTGGGGATTGTTTGTGTGTGGGCTGTTCATATTATTTGTATGAGGGGAGGGTTATTCTGCATTTCTGTGTATATTTAGCAGTGTGGGTGGGTTCCCTGGGTTCCAATGGGGACCAGGCTGGCCAGGTACAGGTCAAGGACAGGAGCTGCAACATCAGCTGCGGGCTGCTCTACTCCAGTGTGGATTCCCATTCACAAGTGCTGGGAGGAAGTGATCTGAGATAGTTATCTGAGATCACTTCCTCTACGTGCTGCAATGCATAAATTGAGGATTGTCCTTCACCACCTCTTCGTATTAGCAGATATCTGAAGTTTTACTGGGACTACTGATATGCCAGAGTGTGTTTGGCTCTAGCAGCCTTGAGTGCCGTGCAAAGACACCTCGAGTGCCGTGCATGGCACTAGTGCCGTAGGTTGCCTACCCCTGTCCTATACTATGCAGATTGCGCGCTCTCATGCAACGCCCCACTAGATCCAAACGATATTCAGGAATGGGCTCAGAGAGCCATCTGTATGCTGGGTAGCACAAACTTGTCTCTATGCACTGAACAACGCAAGGCGATCTGTTGAAAATCGGCAACAAACTCTTGGATCTGGGGAAGAGAGAACTAGGACCATTGGCAAATGGTTTATTAGTTGGTGAACCTTTAATCGCTGAACTTAAAAAGCATGTGAAACTCTTCACCACACTCAACAAAGGCCAGTCATCGTTGAGACAAGTGTTTTGTCCTAATCTTGGCAGGGGTGCTTTTTGCAGGGCTGGTCGGCAAAGGAGCCGTGCCACTAGCCGCTTCTGGCACACAGGTCCCAGACACCAAATACCTCCTCCCTCATTCTACCCTACGACAAGGTCGAATTTCAGTCGAAACATGTTCCGAACAAGAAGCCCATGCCCACGGTCTGAGGAAGCACAAAGCACAAGAGGCGGGCGAAAGAAGTCACAAGATACGTCATCGGGAGGTGGAGCCAGAAGCTGGCAACTTGCCGAAACCCGGAAGTAACACATGCAAGTCAGCGTTTTATGCCGCAATTGAGCTTTTTTGTGGGATTACTATATGGTATAACCCACCAATGCTTTGAGTAAGCAGTTTTAATTGTTTTACACATAATATAGTTTGTTGTTCTACTATGCCATTGGGGTTTCCTGGTTCTTTCATCCCTGCAGCTATTCCATACTAAGAGTGCCATCTTTTGGAAATTAAAGTCTTCAAGTCGGAGCATTGTGGGAGTTATTCCCTCTCAAGTGGAGTCTCTCTCACCCAGAGCCAGGGTTGATAGGGCTCTGGTAAATGTGAGTGTAAACCTCATATGTACATGAAGCACTGTGTAATATAATAAGGATAATCTGCACTAGATTGTGTTTTTTATTTTTTTTCAGATTTTCTTTGATCAATGGACATTAAGTATAATTTGAGCGCAACATTTGTTTTTGGTTTTTGGATTATTTTGTCACTTAAGGTGATTGCAGCTTATTTCCACACACAATTGATTATTTTGGTGTTTTTCTTGGCGCTATCCACTTTTTGGTTATTATATATTTAAGAGGCTAACGCAACAGAGGACGCGGCCGCTCCCCCACAGGCTAGTCAAAATTCTCGTACCGATATAACCGCTGGCAGACTGTACCTCTTTCACAGAACTGGGAGGATATTTCAACAGATGGATGGATCCTACAGACTGTTCGGGGATATATTATAGAGTTCCACTCTCCACCTTCGCAGGTCAGATGTCCCCCTCTTTTAAGAGTGGCGGCGACCCGCAGCTTTAAAAATGCAAAATATGAAGCCTCCTGTCATGTTATAAAATTGTAGATTATGCTAACGCAGTATACCTAAATCTTAATTGTATTAAGGACAGGAGGCGAGTATTTTCCCTTCCTCATTTCTCCCCTCCCTTTTTATATGATTCATTGTTTTTTACTTCAATAAATATTTGAATGCATTGTAGGTGTGTGTATTTGGTCATTATGTCATTTTAATTATTGTCACACATTTTAAGGTTTGTGATTTTTTTACTTGTTAGATTACCTTTAAATAAAATGTTAATATATATGTATGTATATATGACAAACAGTTCATTTCCAAGTCCCTTTCCCGTCTTTTTTTTTTCTTTTCAGTTTGATTCACCTTCATGGATGCATGAGACTGCATGGGATCGTCTTCACACTCTACGAAAATCTTCCATTCGGGATTGGGATTGTTTACAGTCTGAATCTTCATTGTTGTTGTTATTGTTCTTACTTATTGTATTTTAAGTATGTATTTCTTCTTATATTGGATCAAAGAAAGAGGGAGAACTACAGAGGGAGGGGCTTTTTATACCCCGTTGCAATATGTTTTTTTCACTTAATTTTATTGTTAAACCTGTGATGCTGAAGTTTAGTAAAGAGAGTTTAATACAAAATATGAAGCTTCCTGTCCTTAATAAAATTAAGATTATAGGTACACTGCGTTAGTATAATCTACAATTTCTGGGTTTGGCCTATGTACAGGGACGTTTTAGCCGCAAGGGAAACAAGGCATTTGTCTTGGGCGGCATTTTCCTGTTAGCTAATGTATGCGTATCGGTCAGTGAATGTGTGTGTGTGTGTATTTAGAAGGCGGGGCGGCTGGAAGAGTGGGGGTTGCCTGAGTTTTGTCCTGCCTAGGGCAGCACAAAACCAGGATACACCACTGCCTATGTATATATAATTTAGGCATGGCAGACACTTTTGCAGAAGGTGAAGTGGTTTCTTGTAGTACAAGCATGTCAAACTCGCCCAGAGAGCCGTGAGTTTGCCATGCTTACTAAAGCAGAGTAGGCAACTGCACGCCCAACATTGCAGGTGCCTACTCTGCCAAAATTACCCGGTCGGGGAGGAGAGGTTCCTGGTGGCAGCGCACCCTCTGTAGTGATGTTGGATGCCTGAATATGACGTCATTCTGGCACCCGGCATCACTAAAACGGAACGCGTGAAGGAGCAGAAAGACGGAGCTCCCAAAAGAAGATCAGGGAGAGGCCCCCCACCAGCTCCCAAAGGTAGGGAGCAATAAATAAAATGATGTGAGTGTTTGCAAGAATGTGTAAATATGTGTGTGTGTGTGGAGTCTGTTTTTTGGCTAATATTGTTTTTGTTTTTTTTAAACAAGGGCTGGGATTTAGTAAAGGGGGTGCTGGGATTAAGTATTGAGGGGGGACTGGAATTTAGTACAGAGAGGGGACTGGGAATTAGTACAGAGGGGGGGGTGGGATTAAGTGCAGAGGGGGGGCTGGAGTTTAATAGAGGGGGATGCTGTTTTTTTGTTTTATTTTGTACTGTACTTTTAGAAACAAACCTACATTTCTATGAAAATGTAAGGTTTTATTTTTTTTTACGGCCCTCATAAACTTAGCCCGTGCTAGCTTTTGCGTTTGACATGCTTGTTGTAGTAGAATACAAAATCTCTACTTGTTCATGACTCTCCCTGAAATCTTTGTATTTAGTCTTGTATTTGAAACTATTTATTTGTATATATTTTTTTTTATTCTAAAGCACAGTGCTAACCTAGGATTAATGTGCTTACGGTATATTGTAAATGCCATGATTTAGTTTGCAATGGAGATTGGACACTTCCAAATCATTAGTACCCTATGACACGGTTCCTAATGGAAAATTAATTGCATCGTTCTGATTCCTGTAGATGCCTTACTTAATTTGCATTTGACCGTTCTACACCTGCTCACCAGGGCTCAAGTGCCCGGGGCCACTATACCTTCAACAGGGACAGAGGACTAAGACATAGGTCATCTTCCAAAGAGCAGCAGGGCAAAGAGGATCTGGAGAGAGATATAAGCAGTTTAGACAGACAGTGTTTAGTGCTCAGAGGGCAAATAAATATTTTTGACAACAATCTCATTTCACTAAGAAAGAGAGGAAGAAAGATTAGAATCGGCAGAGTGAGCAAAGGTTATTCTGCATTCCCGTTGGAGACTACGTTTGATATCTCGGTGACAGCAATCATAAATCAAGATTTGCATGCTAACTGTGATTCGGGTTGTTGGTTACAGTGCCAGGTAAGGAAACTTCTGTATAGATATTCATCATGACATTTTTTCTAAATCTGTGTTGAACAGAAGAATTACTAAGAGTATACATGGAACAAAGAATTCAAGCTTTTATACAGCACAGATGAATTTTAAAATATTATAATTTATTGTATCTTTGTTTAACAGAAGCAGGAACTAACATTATTTAAGTTCAGTTGCTCCACTTCCCGCTGCCTCTGTAAAACAGTATGCAGTATGCCTCATTTAACGGGGGGCCAAAATCTGGGGGAGTCTTCAGGTTTCCCAAACCCTAAGGGACACCTGATGGGCATATCTGATCAGGCGCCTTGTCGGGTTCTGTAACCCTTCAACTAGTTTTTAATGTGTGCTTTTGTGTGAAGTGATGGAGTTTGAATGCAGGGATATGCTTTTATATTATGTTGATGTTAGAATGTAACTGGGCCCCTGTCAGATCAGCAGGAAATGGGTGGCTAAAAATATGTAAAGAACAATTTGTGTGTTGATGTAACTGTGTCAGTATCTGTGTACAGTATGTGTTTGTCGGTGTGCATGTGTATGCATGTTAGTAAGTGTGTGTATCTTTGTGTGTGTCAATGTGTATCTGTGTCAGTATGTAAATATATCTGTGTGTGTTTGTTAGTGTGTATGTGTATCTGCGTCAGTATGTGTGTGTATGTTTGTATCAGTGTATATATGTAACTGAGTGTAAGAGTGTATATGTAACTGTGTCAGAATGTGTGTTTGTGTGTATTTGTCAGTATGTGTTTAGGTATATTTTTGAATGTATGTGTGTATGTATACGTGTACCTGTGTGTGTCAGTATTTGTGCATCTATGTGTGTGTCAGCATGTGTGTGTATCTGTGTCACTATGTATCTATATATTTCAGTGTGTGTATATTTGTCAGTATGTGTGTGTATCTGTGTTAATGTGTGTGTATCTGTGTCAGTGTGTATGTATATCCATGTCACTATGTGTGTAGATGTGCATGTGTAAATGTTCATACATCTCAGCAATCAAACACCAAAACTACATACAAACACTCCCCTGCATTCAAACATTAACATTATATAAAACACACTCCTGCAATCAAATGGCAATACTACTTACAAAATATAATGGGGTTACCATACTTAAGGATACTAAATTACTGAGCTGATTAGCTTGAGGTTTCCATTTTGAAGATTTTCAAAGAACGGAACTGGGCAGAGCAAAGCAGTGATTGCAAGTAGACATTGTGAATGGTTTAACCCCTGAAATTAAGAAGTCACAAGGGACCTCCTGGCACCATAACAACTTAATATTGATTAAGTTGTTTTGATGCCCGGAGTGTTTGTTTGTGGGATTACCATATATAAATATATCATATTAGGATGTTTATAACTCCCTAATTTGTAAAGAGTTCAATGAAGAATGTGTTACGCAAAATATTAAGTCTCTTGTCATGTTGTAAAATTGCAACAGATGGGAGGGCGTCCAAGGACGTGCGCGCACGCACAGGGTAGCCGACAGGGGTGACGTGACATTAGCTTTTAAAGTGATAGTAGTCTTTTGCTACTATTTATATCCTCCCTCATTTCTGTCCCTGCCTATCAGAATACACCTTGCCCTATATTAACCTTCTTCTGACATCACTTCCTTGCCCTGTCGTGGTTTATTATAGCCCGAGAGTGCATTCTGAGTAGTTGTCTTTTCTTTGGTTTCTGACTTCAGCTTGTTATTCGGTTATTCTCGTTTCTGGCTCCCTGTACTTGGCTCTGTCTATTCGCTTACCCGTACCTCTATATCCCTGACCTTGGCTTGTTTGACTTTTCTTATCTCTTATTCCTACGTTAAGTCCGGCCACTTTAAGGTCCGGTAATACGTCTGCCTGTGCTTTCCTTTATTGTTCTCTGGTTTGCGTGTTGGAGAGTATTAACCTTGACAGTATAGTACCGTATTGACACATCACCCACTAAAAGTTGCCGAACTCTTTTTTGCTCCAAGGTTCCATTACTCAGTTTTTCTACACATGCAATTCATCAAAGAGCGATTGATATGACTATGTATATTCATCTGACATTGTAAGGGTTATTTACTAAAGTAAGATTTCAAAGTGAATTTAAAATGTAAGCGTCAAAACAGCTAGTTTAGTTTGGCAACTCGGGCTTTAAAACCCTTTATGTGTCAACCTTTTGCAAGTACACTGATCACTCGTTCACTGAAAATAAGTATCAGAGAAAGACATAATGGTAAGTATAGATACCCACAAAACTCAAAGTATTTTTTTTTTAAGAATATTTCACAGTGATCCTAGAGATAAGAGTTTACCTGTATGATATATCCATTTTATATTGTTACTGGAAAAAAGATTATTGGTAAAGATTGTTATGAACTCGGAACAAGAGAATTGTTTTTATTTTTTACTCCCGGTGGTGGCGATAAGTTAACCCCAGGGTCTGGCATGAGCTCATTTTCTGATTTTAATTTAATGAACTTTGATTTACAGTATGTAATATAGAGTATGTATTTAAACAATTACATGTGCAGATGCATACATGCAGTGTAAACATTACGTGTTTATGACAGTAGCCTCCGGATCCTCAATGCTATTTCCAATAATTCTAATTGAACACAACATGCTTAATTCTACATGACGTGTTATTTGATTGTCTACTTTTGCAAATTTAAACAATTGCATGTGCAAATTGAGAGAATTAGCATCTTAATTGGACCAACCCCACTGTTTAGACGTGTCAAAATGACATACATTAAGCAAGCTCTTAATGCATCTAGGCAGCTGAAGAAACTTAAAGGTTGCAAGCCACAGTGTATATGCTAAAGGGGACATAGTTGTCTCATAGGCCTCACATTTTCTATTTCCTTTGAGGTTTTTGAAAAGTCATTATCTATCCTTTCATGTTTCTGAGATTTTCATGTCGCACTTAGGTCAAATCCTTGAAGGGAGGAAATTAAGAATTAATTATTATCACGTCTGATCTTTAAAACCTGATTCCACAAAACATTATTAGTGTCTAGATTAAATCTCTATTATTCAAAAGGGGGACTGCCATTGCTGTGACCTCATTTGCCAGGAAGTGTTTTAAAAAACCAAGTCTATTAGCAAAGGGCTTGCTAGTAATTAATAGACTGCTTCATTCTGAAAAGGAAGATTAAGATCTAAACTCCTGCCTAGATGCTGTCCAAAATCTATTAGTAATAATGATTGTTTTGCTACAGACAGTATTTCATTTGTTCATTAGAACTTCATGTTAATTATTACTATGAGTAAAATCATGAATTAAAGAAAGAAAAATCATAGCATGTTTTTGATCTCACTACATTCACAGATTTTCTACCTAGCCTTAACCCCTTAACGACAAGTGACGGACGAGGTCCGTCACTCAGGGGAAACCCTTAACGACGAGTGACGGACCTTGTCCGTCACGCGGTAAAATTAACCCCAGATCGCCGCAATCGTGGCGATCGCGGGGTTAATGGTGCTCCGGTCTGCCGAGCGCCACGTGGCTGAGAAAACGACGGCCATCTTTTTTTGTGCGAACAAAGGCAGCGGGACTTGGTCGTCGAGTGTCTGGAACTAAAATCGGACACTCGACTTCCCGAACACCGGTCCCAACATACGAACGCTGGATCTTTATTTCCCGAACAGCTAGGAGAGCGCTGTTTGGTACTTTCGTTCATACCTATGAGGGGAACAATCGCTGCTAAGAGCCAGGGGAAACCGTTCATGGAATTATTCGTTGTTTGCTACTTTACGAAATGGACCGGAAAAACTACCCAAACTCGTGGAACTGTTTTGGGCAGCAACCTTGCAGTTAGCCGGTCACAAAAGACTTCCATACTTTTTGAGAACCCCTGAACAGGTCTGGGTGAAATTTGAATATGTTTGTCACCCAGATCGGGGCTTTCAGGGGACATATTATTTGTGGGGATTCCATATGCACAAAGGGGTGGTCTAAATATTGGGTAAAACTGTAATTTTTCTGCCTGGAGATAATTAAGTTATTACTTTATCAGACTTGATTATCTCCAGGACTAGGGGAGGGAATTATATGTTTGTGCTGGGAGTGTTTTATGTTTTCCTTGTAACTGATTGGATGTACCATGCCCTCCCTGTGGGATGTCCCCTTGCATGGAGATGTGCATAAAAGCCAGTGTGTGATAATTAAAAGCCAGTTCTGTTGCACCCTTCTTCTAGACTCTGGCTGATGTTTGGGTATTCATATGCTTTATTAAGGGAATCATCTTGTAATCTATCGCATTCATATGGATTTAGTTTATTTAATCTGCCGAACGGAGAGTTATAATCACTGATGCTCTGGCTGTTCGGAAGGAAACTACCGAATGAGGATTGGATATACTAGGTTTCCTTACAATGAATATTACAAAAAAAAATGAAAATAAAAGTACAAAATACTCCTCTTTAAATTTGCATTTGCTACCAATACCAAGTCTTATCCAGCAAACTCTCACCAAATCAGAAAGTGGCTCTGCCAGTCCTGGTGCTACCATCTTTTTCACTGGAACATGATCATATCCCCATAAACTGCTGTCCGGGAAAGTGCTGAGATGCAGCTTAGACTACTTCAGAATAACCTGTAAACTGTAACGTGTGCAGGAACTTATAAGAGTAAATAAGGACCCAGCTCAAAGTTTGGGTAACTGGTGGGAGGGGATGTTCTGTAGCATGTCCTTGCAGAACAGTCAAAGAGCTTCTTTATGTGTATGTTTGCAATATTTTGTAAATAACAGCATTAAGTTATTATGTAGATAAAGGGAATGGAAAAGAACACAATTTGAGCCCTGTGAAATGCTCTTTGCAGTACCTAGATTTTGAGTGATGGGTGGTTGCAACCATGCCCTGCTCCCATATACTGCTTTATCTTAGCGCAGAGGGTACATCTTATTTAATGGTCACTCTGATTCTCATCCATACATACAGTTGCAAGAAAAAGTATGTGAACCCTTTTGAATGATATGGATTTCTGCACAAATTGGTCATAAAATGTGATCTGATCATCATCTAAATAACAACAATAGACAATCACAGTCTGCTTAAACTAATAACACACAAATTCTTGACCATTCCTCTTTACAGAGCTGTTTCAGTTCAGCAATATTCTTGGGATGTCTGGTGTTAATCGCTTTCTTGAGGTCATGCCACAGCATCTCAATCAGGTTGAGATTAGGACTCTGTCTGGGCCACTTCAGAAGGCATATTTTCTTCTGTTTAAGCCATTCTGTTGTTGATTTACTTCTAAGCTTTGGGTCATTGTCCTGTCGCAACACCCATCTTCTGTTGAGCTTCAGCTGGTACACAGATGGCCTTCTGCAAAATGTCTTGATAAACTTGGGAATTAATTTTTCCTTCGATGATAGCAATCCGTCCAGGCCTTGACGCAGCAAAGCAGCCCCAAACCATGATGCCCCAGCCACCATACTTCACAGATGGGATGAGGTTTTGATGTTGGTGTGCTGTGCCTCTTTTTCGCCACACATTGTGTTGTGTGTTTCTTCCAAACAACTCAACTTTGGTTTCATCTGTCCACAGAATATGTTGCCAGTACTGCTGTGGAACATCCAGGTGCTCTTGTGCAAACTGTAAATGTGCAGCAATGTTTTGTTTGGACAGCAGTGGCTTCCTCTGTGGTATCCTCCCATGAAATCCATTCTTGTTTAGTGTTTTACGTATTGTAGATTTGCTAACAGGGATGTTAGCATTTGCAAGTGACTTTTGTAAGTCTTTAGTTGACACTCTATGATTCTTCTTCACCTCTATGCTGTGCTCTTGCAGTCATCTTTACAGGACGGCCAATCCTAGGGAGAGTAGCAGCAGTGCTAAACTTTCTTCATTTATAGACAATTTGTCTTACCGTAGACTGATGAACAGCAAGGCTTTTGGAGATACTTTTACAACCCTTTCCAGCTTTATGCAAGTAAACAATTCTTAATTAGTGATGTCGCGAACATGAAATTTTCCATTCGCAAACGGTGAACGCGAACTTCCACAAATGTTCGCGAACGGGCGAAGCCGGCGAACCGCCATAGACTTTAATAAGCAGGCGAATTTTAAAACCCACAGGGACTCTTTCTGGCCACAATAGTGATGGAAAAGTTGTTTCAAGGGGATTAACACCTGGACTGTGGCATGCCGGAGGGGGATCCATGGCAAACCTCCCATGGAAAATTACATAGTTGATGCAGAGTCTGGTTTTAATCCATAAAGGGCATAAATCACCTAATATTCCTAAATTGTTTGGAATAACGTGCTTTAAAACATCAGGTATGATGTTGTATCGATCAGGTAGTGTAAGGGTTATGCCCACTTCACAGTGACAGACCAAACTCCCTGTTTAACGCACCGCAAACAACCGCAAACAGTCCATTTGCACAACCGCAAACTCCCCTTTTGCACAAGGTTGGATACCAAGCTAGCCATGTCCCGTTCCTTGTCCTCACTGCTGTCATTGAAGGTCTCTTCCTCCACCTAGCCACGTACAACACCAAGGGTCCCCGAAAGGTGACAACAAGCCCCCTTTAAAGTTTTTTTTTTAAAATGCCAGCTATTGTGACACCAGATATGAGTGGTGGCAGTGGGACCACCTTAAAAATATTGGATATCGCTAAAAATCATGATCACTATATACTTTCTCTACAAACCTCTAAAACGAACCAAACTACTCATCCATCCGCTATACCACTTTATCCCACCTAGAACTAGTGCCCAGTTAAAATATTTGACTCTTACTTACCCACACTCAGTCATGCCACACACATTTCACCACTACTCTCACTGAATCCCTCTGACTACGGCTAAATTAATCTTCTACATCAGAACACTACTCCTAAGATTGGATTGTATCCATGTCTCAGGTCTCTCATTAAGAATAGGGGCAGCTTCGGTCTCCTTCAACACTGACACTCCAGTGCATATTATTAAAAGATTGGGCAGATGGAAATCCTCAGTCTACAACCGATATATTCCTCATCCCGAGAAAGAAATAAGGAAAGCTTTTAAAAGTTTGGGTTTGTAAATTTGATGCAATAAGTGTGTTTTTCTTGAATACCTTTTCACCCTCTTTGCATGAACCCGATTTACATATATTACTAATATGTTTCTGAACATATATATTATATTATTCACTCACTCACTCTCTGGGCCGGCCTAAGACATCATGCTGCCTAGGTCCAACGATAAATGACTATGGGGGATAATGTATAATAAACACAGGTTACTGGCTATGGGGGGGATACTGTATAATAAACACAGGTTACTGGCTATGGGGGGGATAATGTATAATAAACACAGGTTACTGGCTATGGGAGGGATAATGAATAATAAACACAGGTTACTGGCTATGGGAGGATAATGTATAATAAACACAGGTTACTGGCTATGGGGGATAATGTATAATAAACACAGGTTACTGGCTATGGGGAGGATAATGTCTAATCCTCCCCATATACATTTCAGGATATGGTCCTGAAATACTGTCTAGGAGGTGGGAGGGTCTGGGAGGGAGGGTCTGCTGCTGATTGGCTGGAATGTGTCTGCTGACTGTGAGGTACAGGGTCAAAGTTCACTCAATGATGACGAATAGGGGGCGGACCGAACATCGCATATGTTTGCCGTCCGAGGCGAACGCGAACACGCTATGTTCGCCAGGACCTATTCACCAGCGAACCGTTCGGGACATTTCTCTTTTGTGAGAGGCATCATTCACATCAGGCAATGCTTTTTGTGAAAAGCAAACCCAGAACTGGTGTGTGTGTTTTTATAGGGCAGGGCAGCTGTAACCAACCCCTCCAATCTCATCTCATTGATTGGACTCCAGTTGGCTGACATCTCACTCCAATTAGCTCTTGGAGATGTCATTAGTCTAGGGGTTCACATACTTTTTCCACCTGCACTGTGAATGTTTACATGGTGTGTTCAATAAAAACATGGCAACATTTCATTATTTGTGTGTTATTAGTTTAAGCGGACTGTGATTGTTTATTGTTGTGACTTAGATGATGATCAGATCACATTTTATGACCAATTTGTGCAGAAATCCATATCATTCCAAAGGGTTCACATACTTTTTCTTGCAACTGTATAAAACTGTATAAATGAAAAAAACACAAAGCAAATAAAAGCATGCATGTGTTCTAAACATGAGCCATCAAATCCATTTGTAAGTGATGGAGATGAAGCACAAGAATGTGATGGTGGCAGGTAGAATATATTCACAATCAAGTATCAAGTTTCCCATGATACCAATTTTTTTAAAAAATTAGTGGTTGTGTAGAAGTCACATATAGGGGTTATGTTAACAAGTGTCCTTACTTAAAAGTCATCTTTGCAGGAATCACCTCTTCTTGAATGTTTCAAGATAGGTGTGTGATGTTGGATTTTTGAGTTATTAATGTTTCCAGGAAAGACCACATTGCCATGTCCCGTGTGCATTTTATAATTACAAGCAACTTGTACATTTATAGATTGGATTTGTTCCAATGTCTACATAAGCGCCCTTGGTCTTGGAGAGATCTGACTACCACATGGGTTCAACCAATGGTGAAAAAATATGTAGATAACATAACATGAGGGCCAACCCATGTGCTTCCATATTAGCACAGGACCATGATTTCATGACATCTTTGATTGATTCATGACATCTGTTGATGAAGTCGCCTTTGATTATCTCATATTTTTTTTATTACCCTATAACTGTCAATTACCTCAACATATTGTCCTCATCCCGGCTCTTACAAAATTTCCCCTAAATTTAAATATATATAGAGAGTAGAAAAACATAAAAAAAAGATCATTAAATAAATGAGTACAAAAAAAGAAATAAAAAAATAACTTTAAGCTCAGGAATAAGACAAATTCCAAGAGGTATCTTTGGTTGCCTATACTTGAATTACCACACACATACCGCATTCATTGTTCCAAGGACCTAAAGGGACGGTAGGCTGACGAAGAGGAATAACTATAGTAAGTTTTATCCAGAGGTCAAACAATAATCATCCCATAGTGCCCATCTATATTCTGGGTCTATAGATGCCCCTAAGTGCCCATCTTCTCTTTCTAATGTTCTATTTCTCGGCATCACCCTCACTACTTTTGACCACTTTGGGAGCTCTCCTCCCTTCCAATTTACAGCGATTAACCATTTTGAAATCGATAGACTCTGAAGGAGAAGGGATTTTAGTTCTTTCATACAATGGCTAGGTAAAAGATGGAATAAAGCCAATTCTGGCGTTAAGTTAATATTTTCACCTGCAATTCGAGATTCAATATTTACCTCCTGCTAATATATTTGAATGTAGGGGCAGGACCACCACATATGCAATGCTTAGCCTACTTGATTACAGCCCCGCCAGCATAATTTATATGTATCATCTTTCTTTATTTTCCAAAGTTTTAACAGGAGTTACATACCATCTATTTAAAATTTTAAAGCATGTTTCCCTATATGAAACGTGTTTAATTAATTTATCGGTTAAGGTGAAGGCTCCCCCCATACTTCTATAGGCCAGGATTGACTTAATTCTTCTTCCCAAATTCTTATACTTAGAGATTTAGTATCCAGCTCCCTATCTCTCAAAATATTAAAACATTTTGACAGCAAATGCTTCTTATTTGTTGAGCTTATTATTTTTTCACAGGCTGTCCATTGTCTAAATTGCTTTAAATGATAACTTGAGGATGACATCTTAGACTTCAACTGGTTATATTCCATCCATAAACTAGAAGGGAGCTTAAAGTTAGACTGTAGACACTCAAATGAAGAAAATTGATTATTAACATGTAAATCCTTTAAGTGTCTAGAACCCAACTTCCACAGCCTCTCGAGCAAGGGAGACTGATTATGTTCCCACAACCAATTGCCTCATATTTGATTGCACACTTCAAGCAAAACTTCTCATTTATTTCCCCATTACTCAAGGCCTAAAACAAATTAATCTGGGAGTATCTAAGGGTCATATGCCTTGGCTGTTAAGGAGGTTTTTAACCCCTTAAGACCGCAGCCAAATGTACAAGTTGTGATCCAAAATAAACGTAAACAAAACCTGGCATTTGTGCTATATGTCTGTCCAACCGTAATTCACCTCTTTCATATTAAATGCACCCACACTTATTATATATCATTTTATTCAGGGGAAACAGGGCTTTCGTTTAACATCAAATATTTAGGCATGGAACATAATTTAATATGAAAAAAAATATAAAAAAATGGGAGAAAATAAGAATTTTTTAAATTGTTTTAGTTCTACGTGACATTTTAACTGTGAATGTCAAAATACTGTTTGCTTTTACTGCAATACAATACACATATTTGTATTCAGCGATGTCACACGTGTAAAATAGTACCCCCTATGTACAGGTTTTATGGTGTTTTGGGAAGTTACAGGGTCAAATATAGCGTGTTACATATTTCAGTTTTTTCACATTGAAATTCGCCAGATTGGTTATGTTGCCTTTGAGACCATATGGTAGCCCAGAAATAAGAATTACCCCCATGATGGCATACCATTTGCAAAAGTAGACAACCCAAGGTATTGCAAATGCAGTATGTCCAGTCTTTTTTAGTAGCCACTTGGTCACAAACACTGCCCAAAGTTAGTGTTAATATTTGAAAATGCAAAAAACTAATTTGAACGCAAATTTTGGCCAGTGTTTGTGACTAAGTGGCTACTAAAAAAACTGAATATACCCTATTTGCAATACCCTGGGTTGTCTACTATTGCAAATGGTATGCCATCATGGGGATAATTTTAATTCCTGGGCTACCATACGGTCTCAAAGACAACCTGGCGAATTTTAATGTGAAAAAACTGAAACGCAAACCTTATATTTGACTCTGTAACTTTTGAAAACACCATAAAACCTGTAAATGAGGGGTACTGTTATACTCAGGAGACTTTGCTGAACACAAATATTAGTGTTTCAAAACAATAAAATGTATCACAACAATTATATCGTCAGTGTAAGTGCCATTTGTGTGTGAAAAATGCAAAAAATGTCCCTGTCACTGACGATATCGTCGTTGTAATATATTTTACTGTTTTGAAACACTAATATTTGTGTTCAGCGAAGTCTTCCGAGTAAAACAGTACCCCCCCATGTACAGGTTTTATGGTGTCTTGAAAAGTTACAGGGTTAAATATAGTGCTAGAAAATGTAATTCCCTGAACTTTCGGCCTGGGTTGTCAGGCAGGTCCTGCAAATTGTAATTAATGAAATGACCTAGTTATGTAAAATTATTACATAAATATATACGTAGAATTATTATATATATGTGTGTATATATATGTGTATATATATATGTATATATTTTTTTATTATTTTTATTTTTTTTATAGTGATATATACGTATATACTTATGTATATAGATAAAAGATCAAAAAATTACCGGCACTCATGGGCTTCTTTCATCCAGTTTATTTTAGGTGAAGATAGTCAGGTCGACGTTTCAGCTCCCGATCGGAGCTTTCATCAGGACACCAAAGACATTTTACATAGCATAAAACAAACATATATAGGACAGATAAATCACATTAACCAATAAACACTGACCTTATCAGCTGTGCTCCATTAGCTCAGATGCTCGGCGTGCACTCAGTCCCATTGCGCATGTCTAGCGTCGGTGTGGACTTCCGTATCACATGATCGGGAGGCCGGGTCTCTGATCCGATAGCGTCATAGTAACCAAGCAACCGCTGGTATAACCAGCAAAGGTTGCTACTATGTTTCCAGCCATCGTGAGGAAAATTCTCCCTTCTAATACAGAGCCAGTCCCTCGGTGATTGCGGAAAATTTGAATCCAACCTTGGTGCTCGCCGAGCATCCCAATGGATTCAGGCACTCATCATTACTATTCATCTTTAAGTGTTCACTATTCGTCTTCGAGGGGTGAATTATGTTGCTCGCTAATAACTAATAATTAAAAATAAAGAAACATAAAAAAGAAACTATGTGTATACTCAAAAGGAAAAATATCTATACAAGTGCTAAACATGTGTCAATTCATTTATATGTAAATACACGTTAATATACGTCATCAGTAAAGTATTGGTGCATTATAGTATATATGTTATATGAACAATATTTGTTCTAGTGATTTACTTATGAAATATGGAATTCTTGATGAATGTGCAGTGTTGTATTAAAAAATGTTTGGGACTTGCGTGTGCCTCAATGTACATATGTGTGTATAATACGTGCTTCAACATTATTAATCTATCCCTAATTAGTGGTAGGGTGAGAAAAGAAGACAAAAAAATACATGACACATTGTCTATATTATAAATTTCTTTTAGACTAAGATATGTATGTAAGTAATTTTAGGTCAGTGTCTATGGTTATAATCCTTAACATTATTAAATACACTTTAAAATTCCAGTTTAACCAGAATAATTCTCCCTCTAGGGGATATGTTCAATAAAAAAACCGAGCCAATTCGAAAACCGAGCCAATTCGATCCCCTACCAACTCAACCTACGATCAAGACGTTTTTGTCTACTATTATGAATGAAACAAAGAGTGTGCTAAAAGAACATAAGCCACAATATTGGAACTTCACAAAAGGACAACATAAATTAGTACGTCGCCTAGCATCGGATCCATCGATAGTAATTCGCCCTGCGGATAAGGGAGGAGGGATAGTGGTCTTAAACTACTCTGATTATGCAGAAGAAATTAAACAACAACTGTCTGTGCAAACAACTTACCAACTTTTAGATAAAGATCCAACGAGTACCATCACTCAAAAGATTGAAGAGGTTCTATCATTTGGACTGAGAGCGGGCTTTATTGAATTAGACCTTTTTGGATATCTACAGAAAAAAGCGCCACGTACACCTATATTATATACGTTGCCTAAGATCCACAAAAACCCAAATACCCCCCCAGGCAGACCCATCGTGTCTGCCATAGATGGTATTATAGAGCCCATAGCCAAATATCTTGACCATCTATTCAAACTACCGGTCACCGCTATACCCACGTGTATCAAAGATACTAATACTCTGATAGCGGACCTTAAAGAAATCAAAGAATTCGATGGGGTGCTAATAACAATGGATGTCAATAGTTTATACACAGTGATACCGCACCAGGAGGGTATTGAGGCGATGAGACAATTACTATCTACGTCTACACAGTACTGTGGTCCTCCTATTGAATTCACTTTGGAATTACTATCTTTGGCATTGTATAATAATTATTTTAGGTTTGAGAAACAATGGTTCTTACAAGTCTCTGGTACGTCCATGGGGGCCGCTATGGCCCCAATGTATGCTAATACATTTATGTTCGACTTTGAACAAAAATATATACTGACACAATATCGGGAACAAATAGTCAGATACTACCGCTTTATTGATGATATTTTAATCCTTTGGAGGGGCACAGGTGAAGAAGCGAGGACATTTGTACAATACATCAATGACTTGCCTACACCAATAAGAGTGACCTCACACATTGATTCTAATAATGTCCAATTCCTTGATCTTGAAATATCAGTTATCAATCACCAGTTGGAGTATAAGTTATATACAAAACCAACTGACCGGAATACCATTTTACACTATGATAGTTTCCACCCCCAACATTTGAAGAAAGCCCTGCCATTGTCTCAATTTCTAAGGGTTTATAGAAACAATTCCCAGGAGGAACAACGGAAAGAACAATTGAAGATGATGTACTCCAAATTCACAAAGAGGGGATACAAACGACCGATTCTTGAAAAAGCATTGATACAAGCAGGAGAACAATATCAGAAAGGAAACAATCCGAGGAAGGAACCTACCAATCGAATAATTTTTCCAGTAATGTTACACACTGCAAGTCAGGAAATTTCTGAAATTGTCACTCGCAACTGGAACATCTTGCGACAAGACTCAACACTACCGAAGGAACTGACAAATAAGCCAATGTTCTGCTACAAGAAGAATAAAAACTTAAGGGATCTGTTAGTTAAAACAGATCCCATTCATTGTTACAACATTACAAGAAAAGAAACTATGAGCAATGGTTGTGTCAGATGCTTAGGCTGTGTGACCTGTGGGCATATAATTCCTTCTAAGGTAGTTACCCACCCCCATAGTGGTAAAATCTACAAAATAGCCCACAGGATACATTGTCGCACAGAATTTGTTATATATAAACTCACATGCCCTTGTGGACTGAGTTATATAGGAAAGACAGAAACAGCACTGTGCGAGAGAATTAGGGGCCACAGATCAAGTATCCGACTCGCCTATCGTGATGGCAAGTCGGACAAACCTGTGGCCCGACATTTTCTGGAAAAACAACACCCACTCTCTGCCCTACGCTGCGTGGCATTTGATCATGTGCCAGTGGCGGCTAGAGGTGGGGATAGAGGGAGACTTCTCTTACAAAGAGAAACTTACTGGATAACGGAACTTGACACCATCTCCCCTAGAGGTCTCAACGAAAAATGTTCATTTTTTCCTTTTCTTTAACCAGTCCTTAGTCGTATGTTTAACAACAGTCACATTTTGAGTACGTACCCATGTCCTCCCTACCGAAATGTATGGAAATGGAACATTTCTGAGAGCTACCCTGGGGAGTAAGCTACAGAATTAGTCCCATTTGTTAATAATATAATATAATATTTTTTTTATTGAACATATCCCCTAGAGGGAGAATTATTCTGGTTAAACTGGAATTTTAAAGTGTATTTAATAATGTTAAGGATTATAACCATAGACACTGACCTAAAATTACTTACATACATATCTTAGTCTAAAAGAAATTTATAATATAGACAATGTGTCATGTATTTTTTTGTCTTCTTTTCTCACCCTACCACTAATTAGGGATAGATTAATAATGTTGAAGCACGTATTATACACACATATGTACATTGAGGCACACGCAAGTCCCAAACATTTTTTAATACAACACTGCACATTCATCAAGAATTCCATATTTCATAAGTAAATCACTAGAACAAATATTGTTCATATAACATATATACTATAATGCACCAATACTTTACTGATGACGTATATTAACGTGTATTTACATATAAATGAATTGACACATGTTTAGCACTTGTATAGATATTTTTCCTTTTGAGTATACACATAGTTTCTTTTTTATGTTTCTTTATTTTTAATTATTAGTTATTAGCGAGCAACATAATTCACCCCTCGAAGACGAATAGTGAACACTTAAAGATGAATAGTAATGATGAGTGCCTGAATCCATTGGGATGCTCGGCGAGCACCAAGGTTGGATTCAAATTTTCCGCAATCACCGAGGGACTGGCTCTGTATTAGAAGGGAGAATTTTCCTCACGATGGCTGGAAACATAGTAGCAACCTTTGCTGGTTATACCAGCGGTTGCTTGGTTACTATGACGCTATCAAATCAGAGACCCGGCCTCCCGATTATGTGATACGGAAGTCCACACCGACGCTAGACATGCGCAATGGGACTGAGTGCACGCCGAGCATCTGAGCTAATGGAGCACAGCTGATAAGGTCAGTGTTTATTGGTTAATGTGATTTATCTGTCCTATATATGTTTGTTTTATGCTATGTAAAATGTCTTTGGTGTCCTGATGAAAGCTCCGATCGGGAGCTGAAACGTCGACCTGACTATCTTCACCTAAAATAAACTGGATGAAAGAAGCCCATGAGTGCCGATAATTTTTTGATCTTTTATGAATTTGGGACTTGGCACCTGGCAGCATTACTAATTAAAGTTGGAGTGCAAGGGTTTTTCCATTTATTTGTATGTATATAGATATATATATATTATTTCGTTCTACATGTATTTTGATATCAATATATATATATATATATTAATTTTAAAATACAGTTAGAACGAAATGACGCATGTTTATATATTTTTTATCTATTTATTTTTTATTATTTTTTTAATTTTATTTTTTAACATATTTATATATTTATTTATTTTTATTATATATAAATATATATATAATGAAAATTATATATATATTTAATCAATATCATTGTACGTGTATTTTGATATTAATATATATATATAATTATGTATATATTAATATTAAAATACACGTAGACAGTGTATGTATATTTATGTGTATATGTGTATATGTGTATATATATACTTAGATCATATATATAATAAATATATATATGATCTAAGTATATATTATTTAATTTTACACTTATTTAACATGTTTAATTTTATTTTCAGGCAGCAGGGGGAGTACCTGTCATTACAGGCACTCCCCCTGCTGGCATTGCTATGGACGGCTATGCCGTCCATGTGATCGCGGGGTCCTCGCAAGGACCTCGCGATCACATGGCCCTGGGGGGCCGAAGAGGATGGAGGGGGACTCCCTGGGCTCCCAGGTAAGTCCCCCATACCGTGATCGCCGGCGTGGGATCGCCGGCAACCGGGTAAGTACAAAAGATCGCACAAACACAACACAAACATGCACTGCATTCACCATACACACACTAAACCACAACACAAACACGCACTGCATTCACCATACGCACACTGAAACTATAATACAAACATACACTGCATTCACTATACACACACTAAAACCACAACACACACTCTGCATTCACCATACGCACACTAAAACCACAACACAAACACACTGCATTCACCTTACACACACTAAGGCCACAAGAAAAACAAACACTGCATTCACCATACACACACTAAAACCACAACACAAACACACACTGCATTCACCATACACACACTAAGGCTACAAGAAAAACAAACACTGCATTCACCATACACACACTTAAACCACAACACAAACACTGTGCATTCTCTACACAAACACACACTTTATCTAAAACACACAAAACTACATTCATTATACAAATGTGAAATCTGTATCCATTTTACACACCACACAGGCCATCCTTGTGGGTGGACTCAGAATGGGCCCTCGGGGGCGGGCCCAGGGGGCCCACAGTTTGAACTGTGTCAGGGGCCCCGAAATTTCTGATGGCAGCCCTGGTTAATGATGGCAGCCCTTTCCAGTGCTGTAGGTGATGGCAGCCCTTTCCAGTGCTGTAGGTGAAAGCGACCTCTTCAAGTCTGAAAGACTGATCTCTTGCCCTTTGGACAGTCAACTGTTTGCATTTCTTTATGTAATTTTATCATATCCAATCTAAGTTGTATTTTTTCTAAAGTTTACAAGTTCAAGCCTGTTAGCAGGGGTCAAGTCCTGGGGAATAAAGTGTGGGAACTCTCCCAAGATTCCCTCTCCCCCCCCCCCAAAAAAAATAATAAAATACACTCGTGTATTTGTGTATATACACACACGCGTGCACACACAGAGACACACATATACATATATGTATTTTTAAACAAATCTCCATTTGTTTAAAAATACATAGGGATAAAGGAGAGAGCGCAAGTAACTTGTTTTTCTTTGGTTTTTTTACTATATATTGGGGCTGATGTATACTGTAGTCATTGCAGCCGCCCAGTAGTGATGGGAGTGAGCGCAGGACTTTTCTTTCTACATATACATATATGCCTGCACACACAGACTCAGACACACGCACATACACTCACACACACACATACATTCACAGAGACACACACACACATACATTCACAGACACACACACACATACACTCAGACACACACATGCACTCAGACACATACTCAGACACACACAGAACACATACATACACTCAGACACACACACTTACAGACACACACATACTCAGACACATACACTCACAGACACTCAGACACACACACTCAGACACATTCACAGACACACACACATTCACAGACACGTTCACATACACACACACTTACATTCAGTGACACACACACATACATTCACAGACACACACATACATTCAGACACACAGATACATTCACAGACACACACATACATTCACAGTCACACACACACATACATTCACAGACACACAGATACTCAGACACTCACACACACACACACAGAAATTGTTTGTTTGTTTTTTAACCAAAAAATGTCCACCCAGCCTCCCTACCTGGAGAGCTGGCGTGGACGTGTTCCTGGGGTCCAGTGGGGCAGGCGTCTGTCTCCATATCACACATGTGAAAATGCAATGAAGTCTATGGAGAGTTCACTAAGGAAACACTGCAGTGCTGCACTGTGATTGGCTCAATTTGTGCCCAGCCAACCACACTATATGTGAGCTACAGACCTTAGGGTAATATAAATGGGTCTTTGTCATTTTGCTCCTATGGTTTTTATTTTTATTAGTTGCTTTTAAATTTTTTTGTTTTTTAATTTTTATTTTAGGAACCCATTTCCAAAATGCCAAAGAAAATAATGCAAAAATGGCAAGGCTTTAACCAGAACTGATTTAGGTTCTTAGCTCCATAAATACTAGAATAATCTTTAGCGGAGAGGGCGCTTGGAGTATGCCTTTGATGAATTTAAAAAAGGCACCGCTGACATTTTGAATATTCCCCTTTGAGCGTTTTGAAGGATCTCTGTAATATGCTTATTTCTAATGTAAATCCAACCATGGATAAATGTCACAATTCTATCTATAAAAAATGTCCACCCAGCCTCCCTACCTGGAGAGCTGGCATGGACGTGTTCCTGGGGTCCAGTGGGGCAGGCGTCTGTCTCCATATCACACACGGCGAGGGAGCTGTGTCCTCTCTGCTCCCTCGCGCTGCGCAGGCTGTCTGCTGATGCTGGGAGCCGGAATATGACGTCATATTCCGGCTGCCAGCATCAGCAAACGGCGCGCGGGGAGAGGGAGCAGAGAGGACACAGCTCCCTCGCCGCGTGTGACAGAGAGAGAGCCGCCCACCGAGGGGGGTCCACCTCTTGGCCCCCCTATGACAGGGGGAGACATTTGGGAGCGGCATGAGTCCTGCAGCAACAGCGGGAACGGCGTTCCTGCTCAAAAGAAAGTGCAGGTACGCCGTTTCCACACGTTCCTGCAGGACTCGAACCCTGCCTGTTAGCATTTCTTCATATCTGAAATTCTCCATTCCCCTCATTCATTTTGTATTATGTCTCTGCACTCTTTCTAGTTCCATAGATAACTCTCTGCATCTTGATTGTTACAGCCCTACAGCATGTAAGCACAGAAGCTATACAAATGGGGTGGAGTTTGACGTATATATTCTTGCAAACTTTTGTAAAATATTACCAAAAATAAACCATTTTACTACGTATATTATCACAATTGATGCAACATTTTTATGCAGCTTTTTATATCCTATGTCATATTACTCATTTTTTTCTGTACACTTATAAATTGAAATTAGAATCCCAAATTATGGCCTTAGAATAATATTAAAAAGCTTCGATACTTTCTATTTTTTCAACAGAGAAAGGAATAACATTTTGGAAAATATAAAAGTTATCCTCTTTGGCATGAGTATCAGTTTGCAAATGTATTGATGCCTTTGATAATTCAAATCTTTTATTAAGACACAAACAGTCCTCGGCTGTATTAAAATTATCCATAACAGAATATCTTTACTTTATTGATATGTTTATTCATAAAACGTTATCACAATCTATAAAAAATATATTCAGATCTTTATTAAACACTGAATTATTAATGCATATATTTTTATATCACTTAGGAGTTTTACATCACAGTTATACAGGCCAAATACATCACAGCATATTATTGTGGTCTCGGGAATATTTAACTGGGGACACGATGGATGTATTTACATTTGTTTCAGAGCTCAAACGTATCTTTAGATTCCTGCACATTGGAATAGTATTTACTATATTGATTTTGTTTGTGTTTATGGTAAAAACAGGTTTTCTTTTCTGCTGTTGACTTATTTGACTCAGGAAATTGGTGGATAAAATCCATGAAGCATGTATGGCAACTCACCTTTTACAGTGGCTAGACGGGGATCAGGGAAGTCAATCATGGCTCACTCTAGAACAGGAGGATAGCCCCAGATATAAATTGTCTGTTCTTTTTTTGGATGGGTATTCTGAAACTAAGTGAATTGGACACCAAGCATTTTACCAATAGAATATTGATAGATATGATTAATATCTCAAAAATCTTAAATAAAAAATTTAAATTGGAAGACAAATTACTATATGGGGTTCCATTAGTGGTCCTACAACACGCAATGGATAATATAAATGTTTAACCCTGGATACACCTAGGTATATTGAAGATCTCTGATTTATGGGATGGATCTAAACCCATCCCATTTATACAAATGCAAGTAAAATATAATCTTCCCCCCAGAGACCTTTTTCAATATCTAAGGATTAAAAATGTTCTATTATCGAGGACTATACTCAAGGACCATAATGTTAATCCTCTTATTGTACTATATAAAAAGAAGGTAGGTATTTCTAGATTTATTAAATTCCTAGAATCAATGGAACAAGACTCCCATGCTACCTCCTTTACTAAATGGGAACGAGATATTGGGGAATCTTTTCCACTTCTGGAATGGACTAAAGCTACACTCCTAGTTAAGCGCTTTATACATGGTGTCTCTCTCTACGAAACACATCTAAAGATAATATATAGATGGTATATGGTACTGGCTAGACTCTATAAAATATAATCTGTATATTCTAGGAATTGTTGAAGATGTGGAAATGAGGAGGGTACTATTTGCCATATATGGTGGGAATGTCAGGGACTTAATAACGTAAAAAATCCAAATGCTTGGTCTTGTTAACTCTATTTTCAAGGAGATAAAATAAATTAGCCCTCAACTTTTCCTTTTTAATATTGGTTTTCCTTTGCAAGATAAATATAAAAAATATCTTCTGACCCATTTTTTTTTGCTATTAAAATATGCATAGCTAGGGCTTGGAAATCTTCTATCCCATTATCATGGCATAATATTATGGAGCACTTTGGCACTAGGAATTTGGTCAAACTATGGTTACCCTGGACAAATAGACACTATATAAGACAACAAAGATTGTGATCCTTTTGAAGCCCCATGTCGAGCCTCAGGAATTTAATTTATTCTTATTATAATTTTTTATTTTTTTTATTTGTTTTATTGGTAAATTGATTATGTTTAGCAATGTAACAGCTATACTGTGGAGAATCTTTGGTATGAGCTTTTTAATAATGGTTGGTTATCAAACAAATATAGTATGATTGTAAGATATACCGTATATACATATCTGATGGTTTTCACTGAATATTGTATTCTATATAGAAACTTTCGGTATTTAATGCTATATAATACCTCTATTGTTATATATTACCACTATGTCCTTGTTTAAAGCAGTTATATTGATGTATTTTTTTTCTTTGTTTTGTTCTTTTTTTCTTCTTTAAGTCAAATGCTATACATTGAATAAATAAAATAAATATAAAAAAAAGAAACCGCCACAATGGCAGTCATTTAAAAAAAAAAAAAAAAAAAAGTAGAAGCAACATGAGCAGTACCTATTTCAGTACCACCATTCTTAGGCAGAGCAGCAAGGATGTTGTTGATAGTGCCAGTTGTGGATCGGGGTAAGGAGGAAAGGGAAAGTTGGAATCCTCGTTATCCCAGGAAGTGTCTGTGGAGTATTGATCATTATTTAATGTGTAGTTTGCAATATATATGTATATATATATATATATATATATATTTAATACTAATGTACATTTGGTTGTATGAAATACTGACTGAATGACTATTGACTGAAATAGGCTTCTTAACTTAGCTTAGATTTGAAAAACGTTACACTTTCAATGACATTTCCACAAGGTTAAAATTAAATTAGAACAAACACATGTACTGTCAGTCAAATGTATACAAAACTCGTTGTAAGCTAATTACAGGCAAGAGCCTTCTAGAGAATATTCCAAAAACACATGTGCTGTCAGTTAAATGTATACAAAAACACTTCGTAAGCTAATTACAAGCTCGAGCCATTTAGGGAATATCCCAAACTTAGATATGCAATACATTACATCATGTAACAAGTTAGAAAACCTTTTTGGGAAAATCACACAGGTGGGGGCTGCTTTATGGAGAACAAAATGGCTATTTAACTGAAGGAGAAAGGATAGGACGTTGTCATTCTTTAACATTCATTCACTCAGGCATACATTCAACTTCTCACTTGCATGCAGAGCATCATACACAAGGACATATGCTGTCACTAATACTTTGGTAAGATTAATTATTTACTGACTATTTTTGCATTCTGTTACATTCATCCAATACACTTTTATCTTATATTTATTTGAGTCATTGTTTCATTTATTACAATATTTTTACAGTGCCTTTTCGGGTCTTCAGACACTGAATTATTCTAGTGGTAATTATCATCTAGAATGGTTAAAGAAAACAGTATTTATAAGTAATTTGGAAACGGAAGGGTCTACTCCGTATATAGCTATAGATTGCATAAAGACACGCTAAGCTTAGAATGACCCGGAGTGACCTTTTGTCGGTAAAGGTCCACATCATACCTGAAGCGAGCCATAACTATCAAAATTGAAGTATCACCGAAACCGACATTCTGGGGGCCTCGTCCTTGGGAGGTTTAGTCGTGTCTTTTGCAGTGGAGAACACGGTGTACTCAGTTGCCGGGAGGATTCTCGTTTTGTAAGTATGTCTTTCTTTAAGTTTCCAAATAGGATAGGTAATCTTGAAACTAGTTCAAGTGACCCTATTGATTTAAATACTGAACAGAGATCCGTTGATTCCCCTGTTTTGTTTTCTTTCCCTTCTGTGTTTCAAGAATTTATCAAATGTTGGATAAAAAAATATGGAGGTCCATTTAAGTTGGGCGAAAATATAAGTGATGCACTGTTTCTAGAGGACATTTTTCAAGTATTACCCTCAATCATGCAGCTTAAAGATGGCAACGTAAAAAAGGGTAGGAGTTTGCAAGCTTTACTAGATATGCTATTAATGTCCCTTCAAATGATTGAACAGTTGCAAGTTAGTTTTAATCTGCAAGCTTCTCTTATTAATACGCTGCATGTACAAATAGAAGATTACCGCACCCAGGCACAAAATGCAGCTCACACTGCTGGATTCTTACAAGATAAAGTTCATAAGTTAGAATCCAAAAATATAATTCTTGATCAAGCTGTAGACACCTTACAATGCCTGCGTACAAAGCACTCTCCTTCTTTAAAACTAGGAGGTAAAGCACGGGGAAGTGCTATATTTAAAAAATCCCCTGTTGCTCATGAAAACAAATGGTATCAGATTGCCACCTTGTCAGTCGATCTTCCTTCTGCTTTAATTAATGAAGACGACAATGCAATATGGATGGAGCATAAAAATGAAAATATTGAGTTTCCTTCACAAGTAACTTCTGTCCCCACTGCTCCTCCCACGTATACACATTTGTATCCAGAATTGCCAATTGAACATTCTAAAACTGATCTTGTTCCTTGTAATCCTATAACACGTGGTCCTCAATTAGAGGCTAACGAAGTGTTATCAGATGACAAATTGAAGGAAATTTCTGCACATCATGCTAGAATAGAAAAAGAATATAATGATATGGAAATGACTTTACATAATGTAAAACAATCGTTTTCGCAAGAAAACCAGCAGAGACGAAACTTAGAAGCAGAGTTGTCTGAGGCTGCACGACTATTAACTGAGACTAAAACTAACCTTGAACGTTTTCGGCTTGACAATGACGAGTTACAACGTGTAAATGACAAACTTAAGGCTACTACTAGAAAACAGGAAAAAACTGCTAGCATATTGCATGATACTACGCAAGACCTTAAGTCTACTAACAAACAGCTGCAAAGTGACCTTAACGAGGCTAAATCTAAACGACATGTTGTGATTTCTGATCCCGTTAACGTACACATGTCAGCCCCTACTTCGTCTATTAAAGCTACGGAAGCCAGAGCTGTTTTATCTGAGATCGGTCAGGCTCCAGTGAATAAGGGTACTGTTGAGGATTTCAATAGATTTACACATTGGATCGGAAAACTCCTTCGCTGGGGTTCTTCGGATTCACAATTAATAGGGATTTTTCTAAAAGGTCTGGGATCCTGTTCAGCTGTTATAGAAGGTTTTGCACAAACTTTTCCTCAGCTGTTAGAACGGTGTTGCCATAAGCTATTTCATTTGTCTAGTCCTTTCCAGATTAACAAAGCTTTTATCTCACTTCCTAATGAGTCTATCACAGAAACTGCTAACAGAGTAATTGTTTTCCTTGCTGCTCTTACTAATGGGGCTACTTCTTCAGAAAAACGTTCTGAAATACAAGCTGACCTTAAATTGGATCCAGCAGTGCGGGAGTTAATTTTCACTCTTGTACCAAGTAACATTTCTCATGTTATGACCATCTGTTACGGTGACATGAGGAATGTGGACTTTAATTCATGGCTTGACCGTTTGCAAGTTGTAGTGGTTAGATATTCTACACCCTCTCCGATTTCTGAAATAACATGACAGGCGCTGCACACAGATGCAGTGTCCGCCTTAAAAAGTAAAAGTGATTTTGATAAAAAATCTGACCTCACTGAATACCAAGTGGGAGATTCTGTGTGCATGCTTAAACAAGGACAGAAAAACCCTAGGAAATTTCCTAAAGATTGCTGGGAAGGTCCATATCTTATTGTGGACAAAGTGGGACCCTCAGTTTATCTTATTCAAAAATCAGATGGTTTAAATGTCTACAAGCATGCAATGCAGCTTAAATTGTTTAAGGGCTCTTAAAGCCCTGTGTTTGTTATTCTATATTTACTTTGTTTTTCAGAAAGTGTACAAAGGGACTGAGACTCTAGAACGGCTGTTCCAGACTCTACTGTTCATTATGAATGATCGGCGCCTTTACATCTAATCTTCATATGGACAAAGAAAACTAAAAACAGTCCTACCGGATGTACAAAACTAGCTTTGGCTAGACTACTTTCTGCACGTGTTGCATGTTTTCCTAGCCTAGTGTGATACTTTTATGTATTTACTAATAATAAATAGTAACGTTGTGTAATAATCTCCTTATCCACATTTTTCATGTTATATTTGAAGTTTGGTGTCCGTAACTTACAGTTTGATCATAACTAATTATTTTATTGGTTTTCATAGCCTACAAATTAGACTATGGCATCTTGGACATGTTGCTTGATGGGATGCGTTACAGTGATGTGTTTGCTCTATACCTTTACTAACATCTGGCATCCAGATAATCATAATCTGCAGAAGCGTCTTGTCACTTCTTCTGAAGTGCTTGCTCATTTTAAACCTATATATTTAGTCTCACACCCTACTACCAGCATTGACCTTATCTTTTCCTTATTGTCTAACTTTCAGCGTAATAGTGTTAAATCTAACCGTCCCATATATCATATTTCTCATAGTTCTGCATCCCCACAATTTGTTGCACTTTTTATTGCTAGTGTTCCAAAATTTGACTATGCTCACCTATGGTTTATTAATAAAACACATCTTCTGATTCCAGAATATGGTGCACTTCCGCATCTTGATAGAAATATTTGTTTGATATGCAGTATTGATTTGCAATCCACTACTTCTGGCATTTTTCATAATTCTAACCGCCGCCCTATGGCTAACATGGATAATCTTAATACCTGTGGAAGTCCAGAAGTCCAGGACTCTACTTCGGTTGCAATGCCTGCGACTATTTTGGTTAATACTTCCAACCCCTCTGATTCTGTAGGTGAATGGCAATGTACAGACAATGGTATTCCACAGTTTATAGTTAGAATTGATGAAATAGCTCAACCTTCTACTCCTATAGCTTTGTTTCTCCCTCTACTCCTATACCAGAATCTACCACACCTCCATTTAAGGAAGGTGACCCTATTCAAGTTCGTTTAGACTCTGCTACACAAGTAGCATATGATGTTTCATATCGTTTGGTTACCTGGCACTTACAATTAAATAAATGGTTGGTTTCCACACAATATTCCAATTGTACGCCATTCGTATCAGTACAGGAAAGAGCTTTTCAGTGGTGGTTTCATGAAAGCATGTTATATAATGTATCACTTCGATCACACCATCGCCCTAGACGAGATATTTTAGCTACTGGGTTAGGTACATATGGTAGTGTCATGGGATCAGCTGCACAAATTAATTCAGAAATTCTAAGATATAAACTTGCTTCTTTAGCCTCTCATACTTCTACAGGTCTGGATACCCAATATGGTATTAATACTAATATTGTTAAGCTTCAACAGCATCAAACTCATGTTATGGTAGATACAACTGAGATTATTTCTGATAAGTTTCACACTCTGGTCGACTCAGTTTACAATGTTACGCATGATACTGCATGGGCAATGCTATGTTCACAGGTTCAGGCTGATCTGTCTGCCGATCTTAAACTTCAGTTGCAAAGTTTATGGTCTGGTAGATGGCCTGCTTCGTTGAGTCTTGCTGCTTCAAAATCTGTGACTGACTTTGCGATGACTCATCTTTTGTGGTGGGAAGTTCTTCTATCTGACTGCTCACTTGAAAGATGTGCCATTCAAACATTAATACCATGGGCAGGCAAAGATGCTATTATTTATCGTTTAGCTACAATTGGCCTACCGTCTAATGGTTCATTATTGTTGCCTGAACTTTCACATCAATGGGTAGCCCAGGGTACGGATAGTTCCAACTGGACCCTTGTAGACATTTCCTTGTGTCACTCGAATGCTAATTCTTATATATGTTCTCCATCCCAATATAAAACTACTACTGAAACATGTTGGGTTAATCAGGATGAATGTAGTTTTCATGGTCAATTTAATGTTACAAATCCT
Organism: Pelobates fuscus; assembly: GCF_036172605.1. Classification (NCBI taxonomy): domain Eukaryota; kingdom Metazoa; phylum Chordata; class Amphibia; order Anura; family Pelobatidae; genus Pelobates; species Pelobates fuscus. Next base: position 214,740,579 of record NC_086322.1, read on the forward strand.
GTCTACTACTTGGGGTTAGATCGTGTTTGTTTTCACTTATTTCAGCCTGATCAAATTATTTTTAAAACAATGGATGAATCCCTTCTCAGCACTCACTTATTGCCTGGCACGTGGTGTAATTCCATTCCTGTGTCTTACATTGCTTCTTCAGTATGGAACTTCACTATGCCTCAACTTACTAACATAAGTTTGGATTTATCATGGGAACGTATTGTTGATTTTTCCATGTCAGATTTGCCCTTGGGTATGGGTTCTGAGATGAAAAAATGGTTAACTGACTCAACATCAATTACAACATTGCTTAACTCATTAAAGAGTGTTTCGCACCAAGCTCAAATTACTGTCACACATAAACAAGGGATTCTTAAACAGGTCTCTGCTGCTGTTAAACAAGATGGTCAGACCTCATGGTGGGAATCTGTTTTGGGATACAGTAATACTGCTACACATTTTTTTAATATAATGTTGCATCCAGTTGTAGTTATTTTTCTCTTACAACTGATTTTATTTTTATTCATCTGTATCAGTGGTTGCTATTTCAAACGTTTACATCGTAATCTGTGTAAAAAGGTGGCTGTGTTGGAGGACTTAGAGTCTAAGCATAAACGTCTTCTCCCATTATATACACTAAATGGTTATTCTGTATCTTTGGATCCCTCTCAGCTTCCCACTCCTCATTGATTTTGGATTGTATTCTGTGTCCATGTTCTTACATTATTTTTGTTTTCTTTTAGATCTCCATTTTGCTTTTCTTCTATGTCATGACTGGTTCCTTACTTTTATTTTTAAACAGCACTTGGGCGTTTCTGTCTCTTTAAGTCAAATACTAAGTGGTACATTCTGATGACAGGTTTACCAGCTACACTCTATTATCAGTAACTTTCTCTGTCAACGTACATCCAGCTGCTTTTATTACACTTATCTGTGAAGAATTTGTATTTCTAAGAAGAATTCCTACTGACTGCTCTACTGTCTATGGGTACGATCGGTACTAGGATGAAGACTTTGCATACTACCTTGGACGAAGATTTCCTAAACTTTGCATATACCTAAGGAGTTGAGGAGCTATCATGGTTATCCTACTTCTCAAACTTCCTGTTTGGTTGCTGTGAATGTCTATTGTTGCTATTTTATGGTGAATCTCATGCTGCAAACTGCTATTTCATTCTGCGGCCTGGACTCTAATTCTGAACTCTCCATGAACTATATTTCTTGCTATGTCGCTGATATTCCTTCTATTGGACTTCCAGATTTGATACTGGTATTTGACTTCTTCAATCAAGATCTCTAAAGAACTTTAATGTAGCTTTAACACAGTTTACTACGTCACTCTGTGTTATATTTCTTATTCCTGTGTTTCTGCTGGTACCACTTGTATGCAATTTTTTTTTCTCTCTTTCTCTCTTTCTCTTCTCTTTGGCACAAGTGTTGTTTTGTTTTAGGTTTTTAACAGTTTTTCTCTTGTTTTTTCTTTTTGGTTTTGTCATAGAAGAAAAACAAGTGGGGGAGTGTGGAGTATTGATCATTATTTAATGTGTAGTTTGCAATATATATGTATATATATATATATATATATATATTTAATACTAATGTACATTTGGTTGTATGAAATACTGACTGAATGACTATTGACTGAAATAGGCTTCTTAACTTAGCTTAGATTTGAAAAACGTTACACTTTCAATGACATTTCCACAAGGTTAAAATTAAATTAGAACAAACACATGTACTGTCAGTCAAATGTATACAAAACTCGTTGTAAGCTAATTACAGGCAAGAGCCTTCTAGAGAATATTCCAAAAACACATGTGCTGTCAGTTAAATGTATACAAAAACACTTCGTAAGCTAATTACAAGCTCGAGCCATTTAGGGAATATCCCAAACTTAGATATGCAATACATTACATCATGTAACAAGTTAGAAAACCTTTTTGGGAAAATCACACAGGTGGGGGCTGCTTTATGGAGAACAAAATGGCTATTTAACTGAAGGAGAAAGGATAGGACGTTGTCATTCTTTAACATTCATTCACTCAGGCATACATTCAACTTCTCACTTGCATGCAGAGCATCATACACAAGGACATATGCTGTCACTAATACTTTGGTAAGATTAATTATTTACTGACTATTTTTGCATTCTGTTACATTCATCCAATACACTTTTATCTTATATTTATTTGAGTCATTGTTTCATTTATTACAATATTTTTACAGTGCCTTTTCGGGTCTTCAGACACTGAATTATTCTAGTGGTAATTATCATCTAGAATGGTTAAAGAAAACAGTATTTATAAGTAATTTGGAAACGGAAGGGTCTACTCCGTATATAGCTATAGATTGCATAAAGACACGCTAAGCTTAGAATGACCCGGAGTGACCTTTTGTCGGTAAAGGTCCACATCATACCTGAAGCGAGCCATAACTATCAAAATTGAAGTATCACCGAAACCGACAGTGTCCACTAGCCCATTCTTGAACATTTAGTTGGATTTCATTCCAGGACCATGTCAAAGCAGCAGACTAGAAAAATCACCCACCTGCTTGGCTAAATTTATGGAGTGCCCCTACTGACCAACATGCCATTCTTTCCTTGCCTGGGTATGTAGGTAGTAGTGGAGAATGCCCAGCCTTGCTGCAAACCATATTTGATTGCTGGGCATTTTCATCATAGTGTGGAGGCTTACTAACTCTTGAGGCAGTAGCACAATAAAACAGGGCTTCCTACAAAGAATACAACATCTACAGCAGGATGTCAGCACACTGTTGAACTCCAATTTAGACACGCTGTAAAGGATTTTGGAACAACAGAGGGCCATAAATAGTCTATCTTTCCACCACTCATTTGTCATTGACTCCCATGGTGATGTGAGGATTAGACAATAATAGGGCAGCCAGTGTCAGTTCAAATTCTAATAAGGGATATGACAGAAATGTTGAGCCAGAGTAATGGCTGTTTGGTACAGGCTATCTGCTTGCTCACGCACCTCATAATTAAATACATTTTAAAAATACAAATTAAATTACTTTCCAAATGCCTTTCATTCTAGTATTATTGCCCTGGCTGACCGAGTGCTACAGTGCATGCTACCTCTGCTGGTGCAATTGGGAGAAGTTGATAGGGCACTATTTCTCCACACCAAAGAACTGTCGCAATAGAAGGGGTGAATAGGTGGTTATTGCCACTTACTTTTTATTTTATTTCATTTTAAATTACTACTGCTCCCCATTTTTTTTATTAATGTAAGATAGCAATAGGAAAGAGATTATAAGCAGTTATTTTAAAACATTCTATCACTTCCTATTTTTTTTTTTTTCAATCCAGATATACAATAATCTAACTTTGGTAACTCAGAATTGGCATTGTTAAAATGTCTGATTTAGCTTAGACATTAGGCTAGGAAATATTGTGTCCGATTGTGCACGTCAGCATAGTTAGAGGCAAATTTTCTCCTGCTGTTTTAGCTGGCTGAATTTCTTTCTCAAATTTTTTCACTACCAAATTTCTGCTGAACTGATTAAATTCTGCCATTTTCAAAATATTTGTAGCTGTGCAAAAGCAAAATACTTTTGATTGCTATTCTCTAGTTTACAGATTCTCCACTGTGATTTCTTATCTTTTACTATGTGTAATTCAGCACTGCATCTGTTTATGCTGATGATGTTTTGTCAATTAAATACCCTTGTTGTTTTCCATAAATATTAAGCTAACTTTAACTAATATAGTTTTATTATAATTTGTGACGATGTTACAGATGTCTAGTCACTCGAAATGTGCATACTAATTACATAGAAATATTGGCTGCACGTTTCCATACAGAAATTATGGCCTAATCTTGGGACTGTCACTTCTCATTGCCAAGAGTAGTTTTTGACAGCACAATGTCAGCAGCTGCCTTCAAAATGTGCTCTCTTTAATTTAATGGCAAAAAAAAAAAAAATTAACATGGCCAGCGGTGGATGGCATATTATGTGTGGGGTTTGTAAGAATATACAGAAAGCTTGTCAGTGCATTAAACCTGGAAGATAATTCTTGCTAATGTGAGCAACATCTTATAGCCTATCTATATCTATCTATCTGTCTATCTATCTCTCTGTCTGTCTGTCTGATAATCAAATAACCTACAATACCACAATGATTATGGGCTATTAGTATATAAATATGTCCCTGATGCAGTAAACTCAACATCCAAGAGAGAGGATCCACCAACAATCAAAAGCTAGATCACGTGGAATTTATGAAATGTATCTTTAAAAATTACGCTCAGGTGCACACAGACTTGCCCAAATAATACCTAAATATATAAGCTTCTAATGGGAGTCTTGAAAATGTAATCTGGTGATTAAATGCATTTGTTTCATTGCCACTACATTGAGTTGTTTTTTTCAAAATTCTTTATTTATTGTTTTATGCGTTTAGATGAATGAACAAAGAGGGGTTGAATATTGTAAATGAAATCAACAGTGGCGCTAAAAGCATCTGTCAGTCGGGACCTTTAAAGGTTGGTGGCCGCACCAAAAGACAGTACATCTTGATCCAGGTCTCTGGGGTAGATCATTCCTGGCCACAAGCCAACTGGCAGCCCCCCCGGCAGAGGCTTCTTTGTGGGCAAAGCCTTGACCCCCAACGGAGGCCTGGAGTCGGTGGGTTGGTTGGGGTGTGATGTATGTCTGTAGGTTGCTGTGGCTAGAATCATTTAGTAGTTCATGGTTGTCAGGGTTCTCCCCGTGCCATCCAGACAGATGATGGATCCTTCTGTATCCTAAGCCTGCTTTCCTGTTTCTGAGCCACTTCTGAACTTATGGTTCTAGCTCTGTTTATCTGGCCTTGTCTGCAGCACTAGGACTTCTCGCTGGACTTCTCCTTTAATTACTACCTGTCTCTTTAAGTCCACATGTGGCATCTTGCAATTTGGATGCTCGTTATCCAGCTATATAACACTGCCTCTCCCTGAGGGCAGTGTCAGTTAATTGTTTCGTGTTGCTTAAGACCGACCTGGTATGTGACACCTGCATCTGGATCTTCGTTATTGCCTGTTCTCTGCCTGCCCTGACCTTTGGAACCTTGCCTGACTACTCTACTGGATTTGCCCTTGTCTGTCTCCTCGTACCCAGTTATTGTTCTTTCCAAGCCCCCATGCACAGATTCACAGCCCAGGTAGATTCTTACCTGGTTACTGTGGGTTGTGTTCATCTGCAAGGGTGAGCAAACGTCTCTGCACTTCAGTCTCCAACCAAGGTAAGACCATTACAGTGGTTAATTGGTCCTGGTTTGGTCTCTAAAACTGTCAGTTGGGTTTGCTTCGGGGCCTTGGTAGGTAGGGTCTATGTAGTTCGCTGGTAATAATCAACGGTGGTTCCATAGCCAAGGCTCCCGTTTCCATGCCGAAGGTGTTAAGTTTCTGTGTGCGTACGTTTTGTGGGTGAGATGATGCTTGTGGTCATTGGGGTTGCTTATCATGTCAGTCGTAGTTTTGGGTGGATGAAGGTGAGAGTTGAAGCTGTCAGTTGATATGTCTTTTGTACCACGGTGTAGGTACTCCAAGTCTCGTGGGTGGTCCCACATGGGGAAGGGTGGGTAGGGATGGGATTGGGAAACTTGGATTGTCTTCATGTGCCCGCTCCCCCATTGCCCGGGGGGGATGGAAGTGGGTGGTGTTGAGGGTGGGGTGAGTCACCGCTCAGCGACCTCTGCCCTGTTCACAAAGAAAGGGTAATGATTATGGATTCACCATGGTGATGTGGTGTCTCCCGCCAGCCAGGGGTCACATGTTTAGTGGAATCTCAGATGTGGGCTGTGACCTTGTATAGGTCTAGACTGGATTTTATTGTAGATATTTTGGGTGGTTGGGATTTTCGGAGTGGACCAGAGTTCACCTATAGTTTGTCTTGTGGCCAGGGCTTATTCGGGCTGCCAGTTTGTGTTTGTTCCTGGTGTGGGAGTCGATGGGTTTGGAGAGCAATAATGCCTAGGGGTCAAGGGGGAATGGTTTGTTAAAAAGTTTGGATAGTAGTGTTTGGATGCTTCCCCAGAGAGGTTTAAGTTTTGGGCAATTCCACCAGCAGTAGAGGAAGGTGCCTGTTTCACCGCATTGTTTCCAGCACAGGTTGTTGGGAAGGGCTTGGAAGGCTGACAGGTGTTGGGGTGTTAGGTACCACCTAAAGAGCATTTTGTAGGCCTGCTCCAGGTGTGTTATACAGATTGTGAGGAAGGTGGTGGATTGCCATATGTCCGCCCAGTCTGTTGGGTCATCAGGTGGGCCGAAGTCCGCCTCCCATGACTGCTATATATGGGAGGGTGAGGTTGTACATCTGTGTGGCAAGGGAGAGGTATATGTCCGAAATCTGACCTTTTCTAGTTGGAAGTTAGATACAATCTTTTTCAAAGGGTGTGAAGGGGGCTGAAGCAGCTTGTTTGATTATCGGGGTGAATGCAAAGCTTCTAAGTTGAGACAATACAAAGAGATGGAGTAGGGTTGCGCCAGCAGAAAAATGTAAAGTAGTCCAAAAGAGTCTTACTAGAGCAACAATACTTGATGGAGTATAGATGAGTAGACTTTTCAGTAGGGGTGGGTGCGTCCTAATGTCTCAAGGTATTTGTATATATGGAAGAGAAATCCAAAGAGTAAAATAATAGTAGGAGGTGGACAACTCACATGGTGAGTGTCCGTAGTTCAGGACGTGGGTTCAACCATGGTGGGTGTGGTGCAGGGGTTTAACCTTGCAGCCTCGGTGATCAACATGTGTTGGCGTAACATTGGGATTTTGTAGTTTGATGTTTGGGTAGGAGCTTGGGTGAGTGAATTATAATGGCCATGTTTTGTATGGGCTGCTGGGGATGTCCAGTCATTCAGTCATAGGTAGGATATTTTAGTGGGGTTTTGACTGAGAGTCAATGGCATAATCCATCAGTGTTTATACATGTAGTAAATATTGCAGTAATAGGAAAAAAAAACTCAAAGAGAAAAAAGAAAGAAAAGAAACAAACATACAAACAGAGAAAAACAAAACAGGGCATGTGAGGAGGAATATCCTGGTATTCAGAGGTCCAAGAGTTAATTGCTTGAGCCTCTGTTGCTATTAAGATGGCCTGTGGGCCTGGGAGTCTTCTGGATGAGTAGTGAGCGGGCCACAGGGCTGTATAGCGTCTATGGTTGGGAGGTTTTTGTCGCCTTGGCTTTGGCCCTGATCTTGCAGTGCGATGTGGAAAATGAATCCAGGCACTCCAAATGAATTCCAAGAAATAGGCAATTTATTAGAACCAGCAGCTACATAGTGATGTTTCAACCCCTCAGGGTCTTTTTCAAGCTACTGAAGCACACACAAGCAATACAATATATAGGTGCATAACATATCAAATGAGTGAACACATGTTGTACAATAATTGATCATTAACATCATCAATTAAATATCTGAATAAAATACAATTGTCTCTCCAATCATCATTTTATAAATCAAGGTCAGGGAGCCTAGATGAGCACAGCCAATAAACTTACACTTTATTAATCAATTAGACTACATCACTTTAATGATTTTATCATACACAAGAGGTATCCAATAATCAATGAAGTTCAAAACACACAAAGATGTGGAATAGGTGGCGCTTCTATATTCGTGTATAATTATATAAAGTAGCCGCTAAAAACACTCCGTGGGTACTCCTATAGACCCACCACACATAAAAGATCACCAAAAACAACAATGAAAACCTAAGTTTTCTTGAGTGTAGCGCTGGGTGTAATTGGAAATATAAAAGTGAATAGTGCTCTAATTGCACTTACCCTCTTTATCACACTTGTATATATGCAAAAAAAGAGAAAATATACAAATAATTGTGCAGTATATTAGAGTGAATCAAATCATATAGTGAACTGTGGAGATAGAATCAAATCCACTCACATTTTTTAGAGCCTTTTACAGATATAAGGCTCTAAACTTCCTGGTGTCTGTGTCTTTTTTGGGTAGACCACACGACCCCCCTCTCACGGTATACGTATGTGTATTTTCCTCCACGTTAGATAGAAAAAAGACACAGGTAATCCAATCTGAGCGTAGTATTTCAAATACTATAAATATCAATGTAAATAAAATATAGTATTGCTCACCTTCTTTAGAGCCTTTGATAACCGGCTCTAAGTATATTGGCCTAGTGTCAATTTGTGGGGTGACACTACCCCTTTCTGGAATCACCTCAACAGGATGCAGCAAGGTTGGTTGAGTATAAAAATGTATATTTATTGTAAAATAGAATTTTTAAAAATATGTATACAATTTTACTAGAAAACAATAAAATTTAAAATACCATATGGATAATACAAATATAATTATTGCCAAAACGCGTTTCGCCGTCACACGGCTTCCTCAGTCGGCTCCTGATCTTCTTCTGAATAATTCCGCTTTTTATATCTTTAAATTGGCCGCCAAAAGTCTCTTAATCCCCAGTCCGGTGTGTTTTCAGTGTCGCGGGCCGATGCCGTTGCGTCACTTCCTGTCTTTCGTACTACATTTCCCATGATGCTGTGTGGGTCCCGGCGTCATTTCCGGTGTGCGTCAGCGGTGTTATGGGAAATCGAGTCCATAGTGATATCGTTGAACAATTCGTTTTTAGTCCATGAACACATTTTGAACATATAATTTATATGTTTAGGCAGGGGTAGAAGGAGACAAGTATAACATCATTATTAAAAGCATTTATAACTTTAAAGAATATAAGATTAATAAAAGTGAACAAATGTTAAGGTGATAGATAATAATGTGATAAAAAAGAGACTTGTCTAGATTTGGTATATAGGTTCTTAGTCTGATGCCATATTTCTATCCCTAAAGGTTTGACTGTGATGAGTCTTTTCAATATATACCGTATATACTCGAGTATAAGCCGACCCGAATATAAGCCGAGGCCCCTAATTTTTCCCAAAAAAACTGGGAAAACTTATTGACTCGAGTATAAGACTAGGGTGGGAAATGCAGCAGCTACTGGTAAATTTCTAAATAAAATTAGATCCTAAAAAAAATATATTAATTGAATATTTATTTACAGTGTGTGTATAATGAATGCAGTGTGTGCGTATGAGTGCAGCGTGTGTGTGTATGAGTGCAGTGTGTGTATGAGTGCAGCGTGTGTGTATGAGTGCAGCGTGTGTATGAGTGCAGCGTGTGTGTGTATGAATGCAGTGTGTGTGTGTATGAATGCAGTGTGTATGAGTGCAGTGTGTGTATGAATGCAGTGTGTGTATGAATGCAGTGTATGAATGCAGTGTGTGCAGGGCCGGTGCAAGGATATTTGCCCCCCCCATATGTCCTAACCTCCCCTCCTCCTCCCTCAGTGGTCCTTACCTCCCCACCCCCATGTTCCTTCACCCCCCTCCCCTAGTGGTCCTGACTCACCCCTCCCCTAGTGGTCCTTACTTCCCCCTCCCCTCCCCTAGTGGTCCTTACTTCCCCCCCCTCCCCTCCCCTAGTGGTCCTTATCCCCCCCTCCCCTCCCCTAGTGGTCCTTATCCCCCCCTCCCTCCCCTAGTGGTCCTTATCCCCCCCTCCCTCCCATAGTGGTCCTTATCCCCCTCCCTCCCATAGTGGTCCTTATCCCCCCCTCCCTTCCTCCCATAGTGGTCCTTATCCCCCCCCTCCCATAGTGGTCCTTATCCCACCCCCCTCCCTCCAATAGTGGTCCTTATCCCCCCCTCCCTTCCATAGTGGTATAGTGGTCCTTATCCCCCCCCTCCCTCCCATAGTGGTCCTTATCCCCCCCTCCCATAGTGGTCCTTATCCCACCCCCTCCCTCCAATAGTGGTCCTTATCCCCCCCTCCCTTCCATAGTGGTATAGTGGTCCTTATCCCCCCCTCCCTCCCATAGTGGTCCTTATCCCCCCTCCCTCCCATAGTGGTCCTTATCCCTCCCTTCCCTCCCATAGTGGTCCTTATCCCCCCCCCCCCCTCCCACAGTGGTCCTTATACCCCCTTTTTTTAATTATTTTTTTTATTATTATTATTTTTTTTTTATTATTATTTCTTATTTTATTTTTTTTTCGTCCCCCCTCCCTGCTTGATACATGGCAGGGAGGGGGGCTCTCCTTCCCTGGTGGTCCAGTGGCAGTTCAGTGGGGGGGAGAGGGGGGCTGGCAGAGCTGTACTTACCTTTCCTGCAGCTCCTGTCAGCTCCCTCCTCCTCCGCGCGGTCTGTGCAGCTCCCTCTGTCAGCTCCCAGTGTAAGTCTCGCGAGAGCCGCGGCTCTCGCGAGACTTACACTGGGAGCTGACCGAGGTGCTGACCGGACGGCGCAGAGGAGGAGAGAGCTGACAGGAGCTGCAGGAGAGGTAAGTTACAGCTCTGCCAGCCCCCCTCTCCCCCGGTCTGTATTATGGCAATGCAAATTGCCATAATACAGACTCTGACTCGAGTATAAGCCGAGTTGGGGTTTTTCAGCCCAAAAAATGGGCTGAAAAACTCGGCTTATACTCGAGTATATACGGTATATTGTAATCATAAAATATTCTTAATTTATATTTAGTGAGAGATAGAAATGGTTACTAGCAATGAAGTTTTTAGGAAATATAGTCTATTCAAAAAATGTTTAACTTAGAGTTACTAGTTCAGTTTACTTTGGAGAAATTCTATTAGGTTATTGTACAAATTGCTATAGGCATAAAATTCTTATAAGGTTATGATTTTAATAAATCTCATCATTAAAAAAATGATTAAAATGATAAAAAGTTAAGAAGTTAAAGGAAATGACATAGTTCGAAATCCAACAGAAAATATGCACAACGTGGAAGTAGGTATAGTGTACTAGCTCAAAAACACCTGTAAAGTGGTATCCCCTACACCACTTAAAACATAGAATTATACATACATAAAACAAGTGGAGCTTTTAGATTTCAGCAGGCGTTCTGTAAAAGTAAAATACATACAGAAAATAGTGCAATATGTCTATAACACAGTATATAGAAAAGGGTTAAAAGATTTGTCAAACTCACAAGCCTGGAGTCATACCCTCATATGACTCTGGTGGTATAAGCCTCTGGACCATTTGGGGGTTGTCCAGACCCTTCTTTGGCAGCATGCTGGATGTTGAGTAATTCCTTTGGTGCCTTTCTGACTGGTTTCCAAAATAGGAGTAAGTACCCAGTGTGTCAGGATTTAAAAAACGATTTATTCCAAAGAAATATAAAAACAAGATATATATAATAAAAAATACTTATCCCAGGTAATACTGGGTAGACTCAATAGTCTCAAGTTCAAGTAGATAGTCCAAAACGCGTTTCGCCTTCTCATAAGGCTTCCTCAGTTGGCTGTTCTGTGTTCCGTCTGTTCCAGTGGCTTTTTAAATGCCTTGTTTGCCGGTTTCACTAATTTCGTATTTTACTTCCGGGTTTCGGCACTTCCGGTTTCGGCACTTCCGGTTTCGGCACTTCCGGTTTGCGTCCTTTTGGAACGCAACGTGCGTTCCAACATCAGTTTCCTCGTTGGACTTCCGTGTGTGGGCAATTCAACAAGCTTTATTGACATAAGGAAGTGTCCATGTGCGAGAAATACTTCATATAGGAATAATTTAAGTAGAGAAGTTCGTATATTCATAAAATTGGTACAGTATGGACTCATACATATAATATAATATTCATACTAATAAAAAATGAATTTAAAAGGTGGTTCTTTGCATTTTCGATAAGTGGACAAGCTGGGTCTACTAAAAACAAGATACACATATAAAGGAGGTAAAAGCATAATAAATACTAAAATGCATATTAATTCAGAAAGTGACATAGTTCAAAATCTTTGTTTAGCCCATATGGTATCATGGTATTAAAATTGAAGATAAATTTCATTTCCTCCTTCCCTATCTTTCTAATATAGTCTCCTCCTCTCCAATCTTTTGATACTTGCTTTATTGCACTAAAGAACATTCCTTCAGGGTTTTTTTGGTGTATGATTCTGAAGTGATTGGAGACGCTATGTGACTCCAATCCATTTTTAATATTTCTTGTGTGTTCAGCCACCCTAATCTTAAGGCTTCGAATTGTACGGCCTATGTAGAGATGGTTGCAGGGGCATTTTAAAACGTAAATCACCCCCTTAGAGTGGCACGTGAGGTGATCTTTTATGGTAAATTTCCTATTAATAAAGGGTTCTAGGTCTGTTATGTGTCTTTTTTATTTTTAGTGTTCTTGCACGCTAGGCATTGCCCGCATCCATAGAATCCTTTATTCATTGTGAAAAAGTTTTTCTTTATTTTTGTTTCTCTATTGCAACTTTGTACTAAGGTATTTTTTAGATTCTTGGCTCCCCTGAAAATTATTTTTGGTTTATCGGGCAGGATATTCTTGAGGACTGGATCGTCTCGTAAGATATGCCAGTGCTTATTTATAATTTTATTAATTTTCTTGTTGTTACCATTAAAATTGCATATAAAAGCGAAATCCGCATTTAAACGAAGAGGGGCTAAGGTGTTTAAATTAAAAATCCACTTTGTCTCTATTTTTCCTAGCTTTTTTATTTCATCCTCCCCTCTCCAGTTTAGAGTAACCTTCTGAATAGCTGAAAAATTTAAAAATTGAGGATCATTGTTGTGTACTTCTTTAAAATGATTTGAAACACTATGTTTTTCATACCCTTTCTTTATATTTCGTATATGTTCGTTTATTCTTACGTATAAAGGACGCTTTGTTCTGCCCACATATAGAAGATTACAGGAACATTGTAGTAGATATATAACTCTCTTTGAAAAACATGTAGTCATTTCTCGTATTTTGTATTTATTTTCTTTCTTTGAATCTAAAAATTCTGTAACATGTCTTTTCACAATCTTTGTATTTTTACAGGCTGAACATAACCCACAGCCGAAAAAACCTTTCTTTTGAAAGAAAGGGGTGGATTTTTTGTCTTTTATATGGTTGTGTACCAATTTTTGTTTCAGATTGGGCGCTCCCCTGTATATAAATCTAGGTTTCTCTGGAAAAATAGAGTGCAGCATTGGATCATTCCTTAGCATTGGCCAGTGTCTGCTAATTATTCGTTTTATTCTGTTACTCTCCTGATTAAAATTGCTGATAAAAGGTAAAATGTTGTGTTCTTTTGTGGTTTTTTGCTTATATTTCAATAAAGAGGATCTATCCATAGTTTATATTTGTTTAATGGTGTTTAAAAGGGATTTTTCTTCGTAACCCTTCTCTATGAACTGGTTTTTAATTTTTATGGCTTGGGTTTCAAACGTGCTTGTGTCTGTACAGTTTCTGCGGATCCTCATTAGCTGTGCTTTTGGGATGTTTTTTAACCAGGGTGAAAAGTGACAGCTGTTCAAAAAAATATAATTATTCACATCTACTGATTTAAAAAAAGTTTTTGTCTTGATTTGGTTTCCTTCTATAAAAATTGTGAGATCCAGAAAATTTACGCCTACTTTACTATACTCAGTGGTCAATTTTACTCCCCAGTCGTTGGTGTTTAAAAAGGTTAAAAATGACTTTAAAAGATCCTCTGAACCCTTCCAGATAAAAAATATGTCGTCTATGTACCGCTTATAGGAGACCAGGTTCGCTCTCCAGTCTTCATTATTGTTTATAAACTTCTCCTCCCAGAATGCCATGAAGAAATTTGTGTAGCTAGGAGCGAACCTGGTCCCCATAGTAGTACCGACTTTTTGTAAAAAGAATTTGTTATCAAACCAAAAATAGTTATTATTTAAAATAAGTTCTATTCCATCTGTTATAAAATTAATTTGTTCTTCAAGATAAAAATTATCTTTCTTCAGAAAAAATTTGTGTGGCCTCTATTCCTCTAGTGTGTGAGATGATTGTGTAGAGTGAACTAACATCCGCAGTGACTAAGATGTAGTCTGGTTTCCACTGTATTTCTTGTAAAACTTGGATGATATTAAGTGTGTCTTTGAGGTAGTTTTTAGTTTTTTGTACAATTGGTTGTAAACATTTGTCCAGGTATTCCGATAGTCTACTCGATACAGAGTCTATACCTGAGACTATCGGTCTACCTGGAGGACTGGTGGCATTTTTGTGAATTTTGGGTAGGTGATAAAATACAGGGATTTTTGGTTTCGTGACGTTGAGGTATTTGTATTCTCTATCATTCAGTATCTCCTTTCCCTTCTGTAGTAAATTCTCAAATTTTTTCTTAATGTTAATTGTTGGATCTCCCAATAATTTTTCATATGTGTCTCCATCTCCAACTAGTCTTAGGCCTTCTTGTAGGTAATCTTCCGTTCTCATGACTACAATCCCCCCTCCCTTATCGGCTGGTTTGATAACTTTTTCCTTATTCTTCTGAAGTGTTTTTAATGCTGACCATTCCTCTTTATTTAAATTCATATGTCTCTTGTCTTTGGGTTTGATTTTGTTTATTTCCTGCATGACCGCATTTTCGAACGAAACCATTTCTTTGGATATAAAGTTATTTGGAAAGAAAGTGTGTATATATTTTGAAATTGGGGTCTGATGCGTTAGTTTGTCTGTCCTCATAAAACATTTCTTTAGACACAGCTGTCTTTTATATTTGTTCAGATCTATAAAAATGTCAAATTTGTTTAGTGGTTGTGTGGGAACAAATTTTAATCCCTTGTTCAGAATCTTTTGTTGGGCCAGTGGTAGGGGGTTCCCAGTTAGATTAAAAATGATTGATTGTGATTGTGCTAATGTTTTCCTTATCTTGTTGTGTATCTTTCCTCCTCGGGTGCCCCTCCTCTTAAATTCCTTTGGGTTTTTTTTGGGGGGGGGGGGTATTCTGAGGAGAGTTTGTATTTTGTTGGAATTGTGCTGCTTTGTATTTCCCTTTTTGGCGTCCCTCCTGAAAAAAATCATCATCTTCATTGTGCCTGTTTGTTAAAATATCAAATCTATTAGTGGTAAAGTTGTGACTTTTTTGTGTTTCCTTTCGATTTCTCGTGAGGATAGGTGATCTCTCCCTGACTTTTCTGTTTGGTTCATGTCTTTCCTTTGTAGGGGTTGGTGCAAATTTATTAGTTCTTGGTTGTGGCTTGGGGAGCCTTGGGTGTGGTGACCTAACTCTAGAGTAGTGTCTCCTATCTCGTGAATTGTTTTGTTCCCAATGAGAATGTGTTGAGTTCGAATTGTAGTTGTTCTCCCTTCTGTTTGTATAAGCATGGTTATTTCTATCCTGTTGTAGGGAATGGTCTCTTCTATTTTGATAATTGTGGTGATCATCGGTATGTGTGTCAGTGTGTTTCTTTGTTGCATAAGTGGTGACCTGATTATTGTCATAGTCGTACCTATCCCTCTTGTATTTCTTTCTTTTGATGTTTATGGTTTCAGTCTCTGTTTTTGTCTATTTGTTTTTGGATTGTCTTTGTTATGGTTTCATATTCCTCAGGGGTGGTATGGTTTAGAAGTTGGGTTTGAATTTCATTAATATCTTTATCTAATTTTTGTAAGGTAAGTTTTCTCCTTTTGATTATCATCTTCATGGTTGTGAAGGAGAAGGTTTCTAGCATTTCCTGCCATTCTTCTATAAACTCTTCCTCCCCTTTATCAAATGTGGGATATTTGTTATATCTTAGACCTCTAGGGGTAATTTTTTCTTTAATATACTTCTCTAGGGTCGCTACTTCACAAATTATTTTAACCTCTTGGTTCATACATTTAGTTAACTTATATTGACATTCTCTTAAGTCATAGGTATTGATCTGAGGTTGGGAGTTATGCATTGAAATGGGGGTATCAAACATAGTGTCTATATTCGTGCAATAGTTCTTTCTCCTTTCAAACAGTGACATGTTAGCTGCCTCCACACCTACAAGGAGTAGGATATACAAAGACGTTCAAAACACACAATAATCAATAATCATTGAATGAGAAAGATAGTTTAAATGTAATTAGAGGTCTTATCTGCCCCAGGTACTCACACTTCCTGGTCCTGTACAGCGTCGTTGGTGAGAAGGGGGGAGGTGTTGCTGCAGGGGGATCTCTGGTTTTGGTGTTTGAGCTCTTGGGGATATTAGGTTTGATTGGAGGTTAAATCATATACTTGCAATTAGAATAGGGTGTCCGCTCCCAATCTCGAGGTGACGTGGGGTTCCCTGCTGCTCTCTAGTGCTGTTATGCCTGGAGTGTCTCTTGGAGCAGGAGGGCAGAGGCTCACACGGTCTGGAGCCTAGGTTTGGTGCCCTGCAAGTTTTGTGGCTGATCCATGTGTGGGTCAGGGAGGCCCAGCTGCTCAGCAGATTGGAAGGCCTCAGCGAGCCGAAATAGCGTGAAGGTCCGGTTGTCTCTCTGCACCATTAATTTGAAGGGGCATCCCTAGGTGTACCTTATGCAACGTTGTTTCAGGGCTTGGGTGAGGGGTCTCTGTTACCTTCACTTACGGAGGGTTGTAGGGGCAAGGTCCTGATAGAACTGGACCGTGGCATGCGCCATTCGAATCTGAGTGTTCCGTGCCATGCGCATGAATGCCTCCTTCGTATGGAAGTAGTGGAGGTGTATGATGACATCGCGGGGATGAGCTGAATCTGCAGAGGGGGAGCGCAAGGCTCCATGAGCTCGGTCCATGAGAAGTTCTGACTGAGGTACATCAAGGAGAAGGCTGGTGAAGGCGTCCCTTAAGGTGGAGGTAAGGATCTCCTGCATGACTGTCTTGGGTAGACCCCTTATGCGGATATTATTTCAGCGGGACCTGTTGTTGAGCTCTTCCTGTTTGTCTTCTAGAAGTTGTATTTGCTTCTGCATGGTTTGGAGTGCTTGGTCATGGGAGTTGGAGGTGTGTGTGAGTTCAGACACCCTCTCCTTCACATCCTGGGGCCGTCTGGTGAGGTCCGCCAGACCCTCGGTCAGGGGTGCCAGGTGTTTGGCTGTTTCTGCCTCCATTTGGTCCTTCATTTCCTGAAGCATCGACTTTAGGTCTGATTTGGTGAGCTGTGAGTGCTCCATTCGACAGCTGAAGTTGCTGAGCTCAGAGTCTGAGTCTGAGCCAAGATGGTTCCCAGCGCGTGGTGTGCCTTGATCTAGCCTGCTGCTACAGAAGATAGGGGCGACGTTGGAGTTCTGTTTGGACTTTCGTCCCCTGCCCATTGCTGCTGGTTGCCCGTGCTTCCTTGGTGCTGTGGGGGTACTTTGGTATGAGGTAAGGGTATTTTGCCACGAATGTGGGCTCGTAATTCGCCTTGTCGCACGGAGCTCTAGTTAGGAGCTGCAATTCACACCAGAAGTCGACTCTGCCTCCACCACTACATTGAATTCTAGCTGGTCAAATTAAGCTTCTATGCCACCAGCTCTACTGGTCTGGAACAAAATGGCTTCTCTCAGTACTACTCATAGTGAAGCAGTGAATACACTTTCATACAAAGCTGATGGATATTTGTGCAGTATTTGGATAGTTCTGTAAGTCCTATATTGCTTGGAAGTGGAACTTTTTGTTTCAATAGATAATAAATATAAACAACCTTGCAGCCTTGACAGGAAGGGGTGGGGAAAATTAAATTAGGGGTGGTGCCCGAGCACCGTCCTGCCTAGGGCAGCACACATTTATTAAATTATATTTGTACCAACTATACTGCACTATCTATCTCTTCATTATCAGACATTTCACACCATCAGAGTACTATTGGAACCTGACTTCAAAATTGAATGATACCCCTGAGGGGAGACGTGCCTACTATTCATTTACATCTTATTATTTATATTATCTTATATTTCTATAATATATATGAATTAGTTCACAGAGCTATATATGAGATATTTCTTCACTTAGTTGTACTTAGTTGTACTAGTACTATACTATAGTATTATAGTATAGTATATATATTTTTTCTGTTATACACCTTTAGTGGCTGTCTACTAGAGGGGTACTATAGTGTTAGGTATACAACTATGTATTCTAAACACTGTAGTGACCCTTTATTATTGACATTTTAGGAAGCTACCATCTCACAAATGCAAACATATTCTCTACAAATAACCATAAACATGGCATCTCACCATTTTATTTACATATTTTGTCACATCTACTGTATTTGACAAAATGGATGTTGTTCTTCAATGATAATTTTTACCTTAACCCCTTAAGGACACATGACATGTGTGACACGTCATGATTCCATTTTATTCCAGAAGTTTGGTCCTTAAGGGGTTAAACTGTTAACCTCCCTCTCTATTGAAGAGAGAATGATTACATGAAAACTGTACATTTTTACAACTGGCATAATTGTTATGTATATTTGAACTGAATTATGTTTACAAGATTACTGTTTATCCTGCATTTATGTCTGTTTTGTTAGACAAAAAAAAGCTTAGTATTGAAGAAAATTAACAATAGAAAAAAACATTCCAAAGACTAGTTTTCTTGAAAAGAAACAAACAATTTATTTAAAAGGATTTTTTTTAGTGATTCACTTCAAATATGCTACTAATTAAATTTGTAAAAAAAATTAATGTAATAAATGTAATGTTGTACTTTCAAATGAAATGTAATATGCAAAACTGTAACTGTTAGTGTTATATGAAAAATGGAATTGATGCCAAATGCTGAACCATTTTGCTGATCTGCAGAAACAAAAGCTGTCCTTCCCACTCCATAGAGCTATTAAAGAGATAGTGACATTGGAATGGAAAAGACCAGAGAAACGTCTTCCTTTCCAGGGTAAACTGGCAAAGCTCTATCCATTAGAGGAAGCGACCTCTAGGATGTGGATAACCCCACCGAAGGTAGATGCTCTTATCTCAAGAGTGGCAAGAAAGCTTATGTTACCTCTTGACCCCTCCAGACCTCTAAAATAAAGATCATTTACAGCATGGAGTGTCCATTAATTTCACAATAAGTATATGGAAATTTAAATATAATAAATATCTCAATTTAACTGACTTCCTAGCTATTATTTCACCTAGATCAGTAATGGATTGGTATAAATTGCTTTGTAATGAAATAGCCTATTCTTCAAATGCTACTGCTTTGCAAAACATTTATATGCAATATTTTTATTAATCCCAAAATGCTATCTAAGCATTTAGATGGTCCATTTTTATTATGATGCTAGTAATGGCTATTTAAAATTTGCAGATGAATGAAAGTTTATGTCATGCAATTCCCATGTAATGGTCTCTGTGGGGGGTGGGGGTGGGTTCCAGTATTGTATTTATAGGATTGTTTGGAACACAAAATGTTGTGGGTGGGCATCACCCTCATGCTGTACAGTTTTGGATAGACCAGAGCATTATAAGCGCACTGTGGGAGGTTTATCAAAGTGTTCTAGAAAAGGACGATTAGATTCCATCATTATTTTGATTGTATTTATTAAAGGAAGACTGTAGCATTAGTTTTTATAGTGTCCTAGTCACCTGTTAGGTCATTATTATTATCGGCATTCATATAGCGCCAACAAATTCCGTAGCACTTTACAATATTATAGGAGAGGGAGATTTAACAATAAATGAGACAATTACAAAAACTTACAGGAACAATAGGTTGAGGAGGACCCTGCTCAAACAAGCTTACAGTCTAGAGGAGTATAAAACACAATAAGACAGGAGACAGGAAATTGAGATGAAGTGGTCTGGGTGCCTATCGTGTCCCTTCAAAGTGTTATAAGCATGATCTAAGATGTGGGAGTGTTTGTACAGCAAATTCTGCCAACATTTGTTTTTGTAGACGTTTCCATTTTAGAACATCTCCAAATTCAGAGTGAAGGAAAAAAGAGAAGTAAAACAGAGCACTTTAAATAAAACGTGTTGCTCCACCGAAAAAAAAAAATGGTAGATTTTTAAAATACATGATTATGTCACAAAAGAAGCAACAGAATAAAAAAGTGAATTTGAATTATAAGGTCAAAATAGCCGAACTGACATTAACAATATTACTAATTTGGCTATTTTGCCTAAATTTTTAAATTCACTTTCCACTCACTCTGAAATCCCATGACTGCTGTCTAGATATAATTACCAACCAACCTACCGCCCCCATTCCCAATGACACACAAGAGACAATATTAAGTTGGGTAAGGGCAACGGCCACAGCTTTATTCATTCTTACATGCCAGCAACAAAACCATACTGTCAGCTATTGGGGTAATTGCCCAACAGACAGGTCTATCCCCACAAAACATGAGTCCAGAGCAGCCTGCCCCCGCCATCAGCTCCCAACAGGCTCCGACTCCCCAAGCCTCCTCGGCAACTTCTTCACTTCTGCCTGCACTGGGCAGAACTCCCGCGTGCTGTGACAAAACAAGAAAATAAAAAACCAACAACAAGCACCGAAAAAAACAAACCCACATTCCTTCAGTACCCAAATGTCCTAGGGGCGGGAGGGCGGGAAAGTCACGATCCCTGCACTTCCAAGAGCTGACTGGTAAGTCCCCTCCCCTAACTGTCCTTATAACTGTCCTTCCATCTTGGCCACTTTGTATCCATATATACCCCTCCCCTCTGCTACTCCTTCAAGACTCCTTAGCCTAGCATCAGTCATGCCCCCCTTCCTTGTCAGTCCAGGGAGGTGTCTGGAAATCTTAGTATACTGAATAACTTTGTTGCCAGTAAATCAGTTTTTTTGGTTTCCCAAATGTATGGTTTGTTGACTTGATTACTACTAAACAGTGAGTAATTAGCCAGGCTGTTAACTGTAATTACGTTCGGAGAGTGAAGGGACATTTTTGATAGTTTTTCTTAGACAACAATGTATACACAAAATATAATAAAAACAAGCAGTTGTTCAAATGAAAGAGTAAAGAGAGTCACATAAGAAGTAATTACCTTGGTCTCTGCATTCAATAATTCTTAATATGTCCCAACCCCACAACAACAATAACAACCACCAATTACGCTATCCCTAAATGAAATAACACACAAGAAAACAGACTGGAGGTAAAGTCCATTGGCAGCTCTGTTTATCTACCGAGTCAAGATGTTAAAAACATCATTTTTAAAGAATGTTGTAAAACAACTAAATAAATCAGCTATGATGTTAGCACTGAGGGACTAGCTACACTATTGAGCCTTTAATATGATCCTGCAGTGGAGTACTCATTGCATTCACCCAAGCAGAGGCAAACGGACTGCAAGGGAGATCTTCAGAGTGGACACCTTTAACAGGGCACTGCAGTAGAGCACCCCAATTGACCTATTGTCCGAGAGAGGGAAGAGCACAATTGCCTCGCTGCCATCACTCCTGTACTCCATGTCTGCTACCTTGCCCCAAGAGTCGCACCTGCCTTCAGTAGAGGGAAAAAGAAGGAAACCTTTGTTATTATAATTATTGTTATTGAAAAATGTATCAATAAAAATATTTAAACAAAAAAAAAATGTGCTAAATAAAATCTAAAATAGATAGTAATGGATTACAGAAGAGGTGAGGCTATAATAGACCACCTGACAGAAGGGTGGCCTATATCTGTCTCTTAGCAGTGTAAACGTGCATTTTTCACTTCTTTGTCTTCTAGAGACTCTGGTGGATTTCTGGTGTAACAGTTAGTTTTGTAGTTAGGTAAAAGCAGATCTAGATAGACTGCTGTCTTTATTTTTATTTTTTTTATTATAGTTTATAAGGTACAAACAACAAATATACATTGTTGGAGTATACATATAATAGTTTACATATTGATGGCCACAACAGTTAACGTATAGCGAATCAGATATAATTAATCCGTTATAATTTCAAAGTATCCATACATTTCAGAGTTACTTATATCTTCCAATTTCATAGGCACATACATCAAATCTATTGTTCTTTACAATACAAGTCGAGTTGAATCTAGTAGCATGTCCTTCCTAATTCGAGTAATTGCATTATTGTAACCCTGAGCTGCATCATTTTTCAGGTAGGATCTAATGGCGCATATGGAAGGCTTAGTATCAATGGTCTTACTGCCTTAACTACAGTGTACTTTGTCCCTATTGTCTGTGGTGCCATCACTGTATAATAGACTGGGAAGGTAATGTTCCCCCTATTTCCTCCTGCTTATGATAATCATTCCGTTTGTACCCGTTTTTCGACTATATATAAAGAACCTTTCTGTTATCAAAAACCAAAAAGTAAAACAAAAACAAAGAAACTATGGGGGAGGAATACTGGGTAGAAGGTGGGAGTGTTGAGGGGGGGAGGGGGGGACACATATTCCCGGTATTTTTTTTTTTTTTTTTTTTTTTTTAGCTCTTCAATTTAGTGTCTAGGGTTTTCCCTGTACCTTTTGTAATTTATTTGTTTATGTGCCCTATTTCACAGGGTTTCTGTACTTGTCCCACATGCTCCACGCATCTATCCAGAATTGCCTTGGCATTCTATATGCTCGG